>NC_083342.1:44637890-44942240 GCF_019175385.1 Lycium barbarum | reverse complement strand
CGAAACCTTCCAAATTCAACAAGAACAATAACAACACATTTCTTCTCTTCCAACTTCATGAATTACACCACCAATTCACGCACTAACAACATTGTCTTCCATAAATACAAGAAGACTATATTCAAATCACATTAACTTCTAAAACAACTCTCCAACCATTACAACTTCACTAGAATCATTACAACAACAACCAAAATACTAGATAAAATTAGTTCATCATCCCTATACAACACAACACACACACACGGCCAAACTCCACACCACACGGCCACCACTCCAACACACTAAATTCATGGTTTTCATTCATTTCTACATACTACAACATACCCAAACCATTCATAACATATAAAAAGAGGATTAGACCTTACCTTTTCCACTTGTCTTCTTAACTTGGTTAGGGTCGCTCCTTGCAAAATGAATGGTTTTCTTGCTCCAACAACTATCTCACGTTAAAGAGGACCTTCCAATTGGTGGGATTGCTAGAAGAAAATTATTTTTCTTGGTCAATATTGTGGACACCATTTTCGGCCAAGCCATGGCCGAATGGTTCCTCCTCTCTTTTTCTCCAATCTTCTTGAATTTTCTAAGGTTGAAAATATGAGTTTTTGGTCTTGCTTAGTCACCTCTTGTATATATATATATATATATATATATATATATATATATATATATATATATATATATATATATATATATATATATATATATATATATATATATATATATGTCCCCTACAATATAAGGTGAACACATGTCCTCTTTTATGGCTTGAAGTAATTGGCCAACCATGGGTGGGTCCCACACCAACCCCACGGCCACATGGCCATTTGGCCATTTCATGAAATAATGTTTTTCCACTTCTAGCCCCAAGTTTTCCTTAATATTTCCACACCAACAAAATTCATAAGCAACTTGTACTTCAAAATAATTTTGGAAAATAGTCTTACCCTTAACTTATCACGATTATCTTGAAATATCCGAATGTACAAAATACGGGCTATAACAATTAACTAACAATGAAGCCGAGTATGAGGCTATGATTGCAGGTTTGGAATTAGCCCGGAGCATGGGGGCCGAAATAATCGAGGCAAAGTGCGATTCTCTTTTGGTCGTTAACCAGGTGAATGGCGTCTTCGAGGTCAAGGACAAACGGATGCAGAGGTATCTGGAAAAAATCTAAGTGATACTACACCGATTTAAAGAATGGGCCATACAACATGTATTGAGAGAGCAGAACAGTGAAGCCGATGCATTGGCCAATTTAGGATCTTCGGTCGAAGGGGAAGAAATCAACCCCGGGACTACGGTGCACTTGAGAATATGGCGATAGAAAACGGACATGCCGAAATAAACACAGTGGGTTTAACTTGGGATTGGCGCAACAAGTACATCGATTACTTACGTGAAGGGAAGCTCCCGAATGACCCAAAAGAATCACGGTCATTAAGGACGAAAGTTGTGCGTTTTTGCTTGGTAGATGGCCAATTGTATCGACGGTCTTTCTTCGGACCCCTGGCCAAGTGTTTGGGTCCCGGAGAAATGGAGTATGTGATGAGAGAGGTGCACGAGGGAACCTGCGGGAACCACTCCGGTGCTGAAGCCCTGGTTCGAAAGATTATCAGGGCCGGTTATTACTGGAACCGGATGGAGGAAGATGCAAAGAATTTTGTCCGGAAATGTGACGGGTGTCAGAGACATGCTCCGATGATTCATCAGCCCGGGGAGTTGCTGCATTTGGTGGTGTCACCTTGGCCTTTCATGAAGTGGGGAATGGACATTGTTGGTCCATTGCCATGGGCACCAGGTAAGGCCCGATTTATTTTGTTTATGACTAACTATTTCTCCAAATGGGTTGATGCACAGGCCTTCGAAAAAATTAGAGAAAAGCAGGTCATTGACTTCATATGGAACCACATTATTTGTCGTTTCAGCATCTCGGCCGAGATAACTTGTGATAATGGTCCTCAGTTCGTGGGCGGCAAAGTCAACGATTTCCTCGAAGGGTTGAAGATCAAGAAAATTGTATCAACTCCATATCACCTGTGCGCAAACGGACAGGCGGAATCCACGAACAAGACAATAATTAAAAATCTGAGGAAAAGACTTGAAGCATCAAAGCATCACTGGAGGGAAGTATTATCGGAGGTAATGTGGGCATACAGAACCACATCGAAATCAAGCACAGGAGAAGCTCCTTTCTCGTTGGTCTACGAGACCGAAGCCCTCATTCCCGAAGAAGTTGGTGAACCGAGTCTCCGGTTCAGCTACACTACCGAGGAGTCAAACGAGGAGGCCATGGCTGTAAAACTCGACCTCACGGATGAACTTCGCGAAAACGCATTGGTCCGTATTGCAGCCCAGAAATAGAGAATGGAAAGATATAACAATCGGAGAGCCAATTTTCGGCATTTCCAAGCTGGGGACTTGGTGCTTCGGAAAGTTACCTTGAACACCAAGAATCCCAACGAAGGAAAATTGGGTCCGAACTGGGAAGGACCGTACAAAATAACCGAGGTAACGGGCAAAGGATCATATCAGCTGGAATCCATGGATGGACAACGGTTGCGCAATAACTAGAATGTGGCTCATTTGAAGAGATACTACTACTAAGGTATGTGCACCTCATGTTCTATTATTAACCTTTTCTTTTTTGCAGGAAATCGAGTACCGGATAAAGTTAGAATCTAGGCCTGAAAACACATGTTGCACTCTTTTCCTTAGTACGGTTTTGTCCCAAAATGGGTTTTTCGACAAGGTTTTTTAATGAGGCAACAAGTACAACGTGTTACTCGACAAAGACAAGGATAAACGCCCGGAAACTCGGGGTCACACCCTACGAGTGGGGACTTAATAGCGCTTACCCGATCATGCAACTCGGATAAGCGCTAGGGGACTATTATACCCGCATCGAGGTTGACCCCGGTTAGTGAAAAAAGAAGGAGCTCAACAAATCAAAACCGGACCTTTTATATTAGGTTTTGATGTAAGGACCAAACGATCAGAATGAATCGTGTCCACTCAATATTTGCTACGGCAAAACCAAGACCGAACCTTCTGCATTAGGTTTCGATGTAAGGACCAAACGATCAGAATGAATCGTGTCCATTTAGTATTTGCTACTGCAAAAGCAGAAGGAAACAAAATTCTCATATCTTGTACAAATACTTGCAATACAAAAATCATCGAAAGTTCGGATAACGATATCTCGGATGTCTTCTTGTTAAAACACCCTACCCCGATGATTATCGCCGTATTTCAGCATTGCTTCATTCATATACCCTATTCCGGGCACTACGGTCGAAATTCGACAAAGGCAACAAGGTCATAGTGAACCGAGCCAAAATCGTTATACTCCCTCGAACGGGGACTGTTACATCAAAATTTGGCTAAGGCTGGGATCCAGGTGTCGAAAAAATACTGGCCCTAAAAAATAGTCGAAACATACCGGCCCTAAAAAATAGCCAAAAAATACCGGCCCTAAAAAATGCCTATCGTGATTCGGAGACGTCTGGATTCACAAAGCATAAGATAAGTCCCACAGGCAAAAATTCGGTCTAATTCCTGGAAAAAACGTACCGGACGAAGAGAAAAGGCCAAAATTCAGGCACAGCGCGGAATAATGAATCCGAGTCTGCTTGTCCTTAAAACGGACCGACAATTCGGGCAAAAGGCAGCATAACTAACATTCAAACAAGAATAAAGAAAATCAAGAAAAATGCATGTTCCATTCATACAAAGGTTTTTACATCGGAAATCCTTACAAAGGCAAAAAAATAAAAAGCTAAGTACAGGCCCTGGTCTATCCGGTATCGCTGGATCTGGAGTGTTCGGACACTGTCCGCTCGGAGTCGTCGGAGTCAGCCCCGAGGGCTCCCTTAGCCTCTTCCTCGACCCTTTTAGCTTCAAGTATCAGGGCCGGAAGATCCGCAAAGCCATGCTCGGCTTGCTCAAGGGTGATCCTCCGAGACTTTCACTTTTCATACTCCACATCAATAGTAGTATGAGCCTCGATGGCCTCCACGCTCTTAAGGGCTTCTTCCGAATCGGCCCCGGCTTGGGCTAACTTTGCCACCAGTACATCCCGATCTTCTTCGAGGACCTTTTGCATTTGAGTGGCCGACTCGAGCTCGGCCTTGAGAAGGTCATTAGCATCAACCGTCCCCTCGAGCTCGGTTTTTAGCTGATCACATAATCGGGCCTTCTTCTCCGCCTTCTCCTCAAATACCCTCATACGCTCTTTGTACCGGGCACTCTCAGATTCAAGCAACCAATGCCTCTCGTCCATGCTCGTAGCATCGGACTTGACAGAGTCCAGCTCCTCCCGGAGTTGAGAGATGGTGGTTTTGAGCTCACCAAGCCTTGTGAAAAAACGAGTGTTGTTTCGGCTAAGGCCGATCTTGTCTGCTTCGAGACGCCAGTTATATTCGACCATCTCGGCTAGCTCACCCTTTGTTGCATCGAGCTCGGGTTGGAGGTTGGAAAGAGTAACTGCTCGGTTCAACTCATCTTCCTTCACCCGCAGAAGGTGCTGAAATTTCTCCGTTTCTCGACCTTGGGCATCCAATTGACCTTTAAGATCGTCCACCTCTTGCTGAGCACGGACGAAGGCTTCGTTGACAAGCACCACACTCTACAAATGAAGTTAAAAATTTGAATAAACGAGATTAAAATTCTCAATGAAATTATGCAAGGATGGCTGATAAACTTACTCGATTGCCCGCGTGCATACCCTCGTTAATGAGGCACTGCCAAGGGACTGCATTCATCTTTCGTTTGTCCGAGTCCGAGACAAGGGGCCTCAGGTAGCTTGCCATACTGACCGAGCGAGAAAGAAAGCTGCAATCCTCGGGAACGGTGATCACAACCGATCTTGTCCTCCTCGGTTCCACACTTGGGGCCGGAAAGGTGCGCACCAAGCTATCCCTAGCACCGGACTCAGTGGTCCGACTAGCCGCCCTCGTGGCTTGAGGGATCGGGAGATGTCCGAAACCAGCAGCTTCGCCGGTAGTAGGAGGAGTGTCCGAAAACAAGTCATCAAACTCATCCGGTCTTGAGGCTGGAGTTAGAGAACTCGGAGGGACCTCAGCAGCTTCGACAAAGGCAGGGATCTCCGAAGTTGCAGCAGTCTCATAATTGGGCAGCGGACCAACATCCGTGGGGACTTCGGTCTCGGGGACCGGCTCCGGCAGCAGGTGCCTTCCCGGATCTTCTTGTCCTTTGCAGAGGGGTTTCTTCGGAAGAAGCATCACCTGAAATATCAACGAATTCAATCGACCTTAAAGGAATCGGGTAATGAATTTCTTCCCCACCTGTGTATAATGCCGGAGTTGAAGGTCCTTCCCCGGTTGAAGGAAGTGATGAAACGGTGATACCCTCCTCCGGAATGGAAGCCACGAAAGGGGCCACACTGATCCTCCGAACGAGGAGCTCGGGCTCTGCTTCATCCCTTAAAGTTCTAACGACACTCCTAACCCTTTACTTCGGTCTCTGCCCTTTGTCCGAGGGATTTTTTCTTTTGTTGGCGGCAACAAGGATACGGGATGTACTCGCTGAGTCAAACTCGGGTGCCAACGTAGCATGTTCAGCTACTGATTCTGGTCTCGGGTCCACCGAACCCTTGGGCAAACCTGAAAGCCGAAGATGTTACACAAAGGAGAGGTAGAAAAATGTCATGAACACCAATAGAAGCAAAATATTACTGTGGTTTTGGGCAATCCATCGGCCACGAGAAAGGCGTCCCCATGTCCGATCGTCGTGGGTATGTTGGCTGAGGAGAGCAGTAACCCATTCGTTGAGATTCCGGACAGCCGGAGGAATCCAACCCACAGCTAGTATAAATAAAAGGACAAGTAAGTGATGATGTGGAACAACTGGAGTTTGACAAAGCATACAAAAGCAATTATTAAAAGAGTTACAGACTTACGATTATTATTCCACCTCTCCGGAAAGGGCATGTAGTTGTCCGGAATAATGTCCGAGGTCCGCACCCGAACATTACGCTCTAACTAGCCCCGGTCTCTATCTTCGTCCATTTTTAAAAAAATTGGATTCCGGCTACGCTTAGCGAGTTTTATTGCACCACCCCGGAACAGCCTCGGGGAGTATAATCGTATTAAGTGGGCCAGCGTGAACTCCTTTTCTGTATTATTGGCCAACAGCCGGAGGGAGGCCACGATCCTCCAAACAATCGGACCAATCTGTGCCAAGGTTACGTTATAAGTCCGGCACATGTCTAAGATGACCGGATCGATCGGGGGGTCGAACTTGAGGGTGAAAGGATAAGTATAAATGTACAAAAAGCCCTCCCGATGGTCGGTGACTGACTCATCTGGTCCGGGGGTGAAAACGTGAACCGGACGGTAATACCATCCGCAATCGGTCTTGACTAAATCGAGTTTGTCCTCAGTAATGGACGAGGGATACCGCCTTACGTCAAACCCTCTATCGGAAACCAGAGAAGGTTTCTCGACCTCGAAGTCTTTATTGTAATTAGGTTTGGACGGTACAATGTCCGAAGCAGTAGGTTCGAAGGTGACCTTCCCCTTGGGTTGAGAAGTTGGCTCGGTCCCTTGAGAAGAAACCGAGGGAACGTCATGGGAGGTGGTTTCGGTGTTGGCAGACATTTGAAAATATGGAAAAGAGAGATTAGGTGAATTCGAAAAAGAAGTTAAAAAGTGGAGTAAGGGAACAGTCAAAGAATTCAAAAATGGTAAAGAACGAGAGGAAGAAGCAGCAACACACTTACAAGAACGACTAGTGGAGAAGTTGGCAGAATCGTTCCTTTTTACGTAGTATAAGCAGTGAAACAACAAGAAATGTGAGTTGAAAGATGATAAGTGAAGCGAATCAACAAGAAATGTGAGTTGAAAGATGATAAGTGAAGAAGTGAAATGGAGAATAAGTGAAGAACTGAAAACAGAGAAAAAGTGAGTTGAAGAGGTAAAAATGTTAAAATGAAGAGGTAAAGGACCTAATATAGGCATGGGATCGAGGCGGTTACAGATCCCAGCCAACTGGGGAGAGTCACGTGTCCCATAATTAATGAGAAGTGACTTGAAACGACGTGCGTTACGGCGGTTGTCAGAGCTGACCGCCCGGGATAAGACACGTGGCTGATGACAGATGGGACGTGACGCAACTGTTCCCGCCAAAATGAAAAGATAAGAACGAGCATGCGGAACCACCGGTTTTTGATTCATCCACTTCCCGTTACTCCGATAAAACTACGATCCGGAAAGTGTGGGGACTATCTGTATACGGTAAAAATCGGATATATGCTAGATCGGTGAGACCGGTGGCCGAGGGAAGAAAGAAACAAGTACGAGCATGAAGATTCTTTTGGGACCGGAGGAGTGTTTGAACCGAAGAAAGCGAAGAACATCGTTTGATCCGGTTTCTCCATAGCCGAGTTGATCGTGGCGATTGGTCAGTTTGATCGTGGCTGTTGGGCCGTTTGATCGTGGCCGTTGGTCCGGGTGATCCGTTACACAATTGCCACGCGTCAATACCGTTCTGCCATATTGTGCTGCCAATCGTACGGGTGTCAGACCGTACGACCAACCTTATCCATTTTAGGGTTTTTCTTTATTCTTTAAGGCCTTATGTTGTATGAAGCCCATGAGGCAAAACTATAAATAGGGGTCATTATCCTACTTTTAGGTGTTGGCTTCTCAGATCTAGAACATTTTTGTAATAGCAAAATATACAAAAACTCTCCCACTTATTATCTGATTTTGCTCCGGATTTATTGTGTTCTTCTTAGATTTGTTCAATAAAGCAATACCATATATTATTTAATACACGCATTATTACAAGTCATCAATCACTATTCAGATTACTCATGGCTTATCTTAAACCATTTTCTCTTAATCAAAGAATAGATCAAAGTTCAACCACATATCCTATATCTCACTCATAAATTTAATTGATTATCCAAATTTGGGGTAAACAATAATATGAAGAGTGATTCTTGGAGAATTATTGATGATTGTCCAAGTATGGTGCAACTACAACATTCACTAAACTTCACTGGGCTACTCCTATTGGAGAAATTACAGCGGGATACTACTACTATTGGTTGTAAACTGTGTACTAAACGAAACATCATTTCTATTGATTTGGCTGATGAGAAATGGGGAGAGATGGAGCAGCCGTGCTATGGAGAAGGAGATATTATTTTGAGTTTGGGAGTGTTGGGAAGTGATCTTTTAGTCTTTTATAATTATAAGGGAACATATCTAGATGTTTGGGTTATGAAGGAGTATGGGGTTAAAGAATCTTGGACAAAGATGTTTACCATTAAATATTCTGACGATGGATTGGGGAATGAAAATCTTGGGCAAAGATGTTTATACATGGCAAATGAGGGCAAAGAAGCTCCTTTTTGTACTAAGTTATCTATCTCTGTCATATACTCCAGATATTTCTTACCTAGTTATTTAAATGATGAACCAGCTACTCTAGAAAATAATAGTTTTACTGATGCATTCTAGCAGCTAGCTGTTTATTTCTCAAATCTTTCCTCTTTGGCATTGATCTTCAGTCCATTCATGGATTTTGTATCAACATATATGTTGAATAATGAGATGAATTTAGAAGGTAAAATCTTTAATTAAGCATCGCAATAATAGCATTTCTTGATTCAATGTTGTGGAATGGCCAAGCACTTTTGCAAGATGAAGCATGCAAAAAAGACACATGTTATTAATAAATTCCAGAATAGCGAAATTAGGAAAGTATATAGGAATTTATTTTATATGTAATATCCCCCAATCAGTGATAGAGCCAGATTTTTAACTAAGAGGATTCAAAATTATAAAGCATTAAACATATGAAGAAGCCAATAGGATTCAACTTGTAGTATTTATACATAAAAAAATCGACTTATCTACACAATGTAATGCTTCAATCACAGCCTTCTAGTACAAGTACGCTAAAAAATAAGTGTTATTTTGTTTCAGTAGTAGCTTGACGAAGGTAACATGGATGTAGTTGTAGCATGGTATATTTCTCTTTTACCAGACCAAGGAACTCTGTCTTACTTCTTCTTTTGAGGGCGTTTCCATTCTCCATTTTCATTATTCAATGATGCCACTAACAGTGGCGGAAATGAGAATGCTGTGATGGATGTGTGGGCACACTAAGAGCGATAGGATTAGGAATGAAGTCATCCGAGACAAGGTTGGGGTAGCCTCAGTGGAAGACAAGATGCGGGAAGCGAGACTGAGATAGTTTGGGCATGTGATGCGGAGAGATGCAAATGCCCCAGTGCGGAGGTGTGAGGGGTTGGCCAGTAACAGTTTCAGAAGAGGTAGAGGTAGGCCGAAGAAGTATTGGGGGGAAGTGATTAGACAGGACATGGCGCATTTCCTGCTTACCGAGGACATGACCTTAGATAGGAGGGTATGGAGGACTCATATTAGGGTAGAAGGCTAGTAAGTAGTTGCGTTTATCCTTTCTTACGAGGAGCTATGTTGCTTTATAGTTTCTTGTCTCTTGATTTCTGCGAGTATCTGTTGGTTTATAATGGTTTATAATGGCTTATTTACTTTCACTGTTTTCATTTTCATAACTGCTTTGATGTGTTTGCCCGTATCTGACCTTTCTTATGCTTTCTCTTGAGCCGAGGGTCTTCCGGAAATAGCCTCCCTACCTAAGGTGGGGGTAAGGTCTGCGTACACTCTACCCTCCCCAGACCCCACGTTGTGGGATTAACTGGGTATGTTGTTGTTGTTGTTGTTGTTGTAATGATGCCACTAACAATAGAATTAGGAGTAAAATCTTTCTATCAAAATCTTTGTACAAAGTGAGGTACTTGTACTAACATCAGCTTCGTCACAATGAATTTTCTTAACGTTTTAGACCATGGGGTGCCTCAGAATAACAATCCTCCTGTTGAGATTTTAAGGTGTAACTGGAAAATGAGAAAATGTATCTTTTAGGTTGAACAAAATAGACACCTTTTGGATTGCAACTCTTCACGTCATCCTTTCATCGTCAATTTATTTAGAGGTCTTGCCTCAGATTTTAGAAAAGAAAATTCTGAATTTTCTTCTCTCTTCTCTGCATTGTTTTTCCAAACAAACATAAAGTGTCAAGTGTGATTTGCTCCGCCATTTGAGTTCGCCGAAGTTCTGCAAACTGAATTACCACTTTTACAGAATAATTTTACGTTCTATCCTGAGGGGAATTAATTCATACACCTTGAGCAACAGTGAGGGAACTAAATTCCTTAAGCACACACAAGAAACTTGTGGGCTCGAAATAAATTTTTATTTGTTTATGTTTTATTAAACTGACGATTCTGGTTTCCTGGATTTCTGTTTATGAACACAGTTACACCAACAAGCTTAAGGAATTTAATTCTAATTTAATATTTCTTCTATTGCAGAAGTGATCTACCAATAGTCACATTCTTACAGTTTATGTAGCCGTGACAGAAGAAGCAGAAATCTGATGCGTTAACTTTAAGAGATTATATCAATTTGATTCTAGCTGAAGTTGCAGCACCATGCAAACGCCGGTGCTTTCTTGAAAATTAAAATTCAAAGTTCTCAAGAGGTTGTTATGAGATTATATCAATGGAACCACTTTGGATCAAAGGATGTAATTCTTCCGGTGAAATGTCAGATTTAGACCAATGATGATTATGTTGGTTATGTGTAAGTGTGATTTTATTTTATTCCTAGTCAAATAACTCTTTCTGATTTTGGAAGAGGCATAATCTGCCACTAAATATTTAACGGCGTATGGAACATATAGAAATGTTGAAGGAATGAATTTAAAATGGTTGTGATCAATACTTGTTTTAGTGGCATGATTATTTGTGAAGGAAACTCTTTTCCTGTAGGAAACCATAAAATTATTTAGTGGAAACTGATTGCTAACTCCTAAAACCGCAAGGATTAAGTGAGTAGTTTTATTACTTTCAAAATGGGCAAGAATCCTTAGCAAATCTGTTTGTAGAACTCATATTCTAAAAGATGTCTTTGTGACATGTGAGTCCCATTGAACCAATGCATCCAGATCTACGCAAAAAGGTGCCTTTGATGATGGGATAAAGATTACTGAAGTAATCCCAACGATTACATTAAAGAATGGAATCTTATGAACAAAAATAGTTTCTTTCTATTTTATGCAGAAGAAAAAGAATAACTCTAAAACATGGTCGCTTTGGTAAAGCCGAAATGATCGTGTCCCAAAAAGATTGGTGGCGTTTGGGAAGAAGATTACACTAGGGTAATTTTTTATTCCTTTTTTTTTTTATGAGAATTGTTTCTAAAGGGAAAAACTAATTTTTTTCTGCTTGGCATGACTAATAAATGGCTAACGTATGGCTGAGTTAATGTGTGTGTCTATCTATATATATATATATATATATATATATTAGATGATAAATATGAAATATTTTACAAATTTAAAAAAAAAAAAACAGATTTTGGATAGAGCAAGGGAAGAGTATAACATGTTCTGTCAATATTATCTCCTTACAATCATACTCAGACCAAAGTACATATACTACTAGAAAAGCTCGAATTACATGGGGATTTTACCTGCAGATTTTCATATGAAATTCTAAAAATTCCTAATTTCTAGAATATTTACTTGCGGATATGATTTCTCTAGGTAAATTTGCAAGTAAATTTTGCGCCCAATTATTACCTGCGAATTTATTTGGAAAAATAATCCCCAAGTATCATTTTCGTAGGTAATTCGGCAGATAAACAATCAAAAATAAAAAAAAAAATTATTTCATTTGGGAACTCGTAGGAAAATCCCTAGGTAATGGTGCTTGCGGACTTACCTGGGGATTATTTCTTGGGAATTTACCTGAGGATTGTACTATCTGGAAAATTACTTGGGGATTTTTTTGCTGCGAATTTAGCTGGGAATTATTTCTTGGGATTTACCTAGGGATTGTATCACCTAGGGAATTACTTGAGAATTTTGTTCTTGCAAATTTAGCTGGGGATTATTTCTTGTGAATTTACCTGGGGATCTTATTACCTAGGGAATTACTTGAGAATTTTGTTGCTTCGAATTTAGTTGGGGATTACTTCTTGGGGATTTACCTGAGGATTTTATTACCTAGGGATTTACTTGGGGATTTTGTTGTTGGAAATTCAGCTGGAATTATATCTTGAGAATTTACCTGGGGATTTTATTACCTAGGGAATTACTTTGGGATTTTATTGTTGTGAATTTAGCTAAGAACTATTTATTAGTGATATAAAGAAATATATATTTTTTGCAAGTTACAAAATTAGTGATTGTATGAAAATTAAATAATTTACAATTATCCTCTCAATAATAAAATTAATATTCAAATAACTTCCTTCAATATTGATTTCATCTATTTTATATTTATTAATTACTTATAGGTAAATTTAGTTAACATGTTGAATTGATTCCATATAAAAATCAATGATGTGAAATTTAATTTGTTTGGATTGAATATTTCATGTCATTAGGCATGGTATGATTGGTATTAATATTTTTTTGGACATCCGATACTGCTTTTTCTATCCCATTTTATTTGACACACTTCCCTTTTTTGTCTGTCCCAAAAAGAATCTCACGTTTCTATATTTTAGAAACTATTTAGTTTTAAACTTCTCACGTTTCCCTTAATTAAATGATTTTTAGCCACATAAATTGGGAAGAAGGGAGTAATTCATTAACAAAATAATTGTCATAAGTTTTTTGATAATTAACAATTTTATTGATATAAGATGATATAACAAAGATAAGAAATGATCACATTTGGTATTTTTCGGCTAATATCATTAGAAAATATACTAAATTGTGTATTATTATTATTATTATTATTGTTGTTGTTGTTGTTGTTATTTTTTCATATGTATTAAAATGATGTAATTTAATTATAATATGTTAGTTAAGTTTATATATTAAGTAACATTTACAAATAAATATCATTTAAGTATCAAGTAATCTTCTTATTTTATTTTCAAGCACCATCTTAACTAACATCTAACTAATATTATCACGGTAACTTGATCTTGTCTTCATTGTTAGAATTAAGGAATAATACTAGCAATTACGTAACAAGGTACGATATACTTAATTAAGGTATTTCTCATATAAAAGAAAATTTTAATTTGCTAACAATGCATATAAATGAAACTTGTTAAAAATATTACTTAAGAAAAGAATTCAAAATAATATATTAAATGGAAGAACCTTAAGGATTGTGGACAGGATATAACTCCAGTACCACATCTTTTTTATTTTTTTTTATTTTTACTCCAGCACCACATCGGCTACTACTACACAGTTGGTCGAGGGGTTTACAAGCCCTTCACCGCCGCTACTTCCATCATACTTCTATTCTATATTTGGAGTCTTCAATTAAATTAACACACTAATAACAATAACTGGTAGGATAATTGTGTTAGTTTTAAATAATTAAAAGTAATAATTCATTAATTGTGAAAGTAGATTTCAGTTTAAAACATGAATATGAATTAAAAGAGAATAGAGATGACTGTGAGCGTGGGGGTTGGGGGGTGATTGTGATAAAGAGAATTGGAGCCACTCATGATAAATGAAATAATGCTTTGAATGAATATAATTTTATTTTTGCTTAAAAATTCTTACAAATTTAATTGAAATTTTTCATGAGGAATACCTACGGATTTTTCCTGATAAAATTCGCAAGAAATTTCTTCTTTTCATAAATATTTACCAAAATTTCTTGGGAATTTTTTATATTTCGTGCGCAAATATCCGCAAGTAATTACATGAGGATTAAAAATCCCCATGTAATTTACCTGGGTAAATATAAATCTGCAGGTAATAATTACCAACAAAGGTTTTTTCATCGGATTTTTTGTCACAGGAAAATTCGTACGAAGCTAAATTACCTGCTGATTTTTTTGTATAATCCGCAGGAAAATCCCCACGTAATTTGCATTTTTCTAGTAGATGTTCGGGTTCTTTCTTTAGTTTCATTTTTTAAAAAGATTTTAGTCTTTCTTAAACAACCCTATATTTGATCCATTACAACAACAAAAACTTATTATCAAATTGAAAAAAAAAACAATTGTAATATTTAAAACCATGAAAGTAAGGGGCATGCACATGGAAATATCATTTGACAAGAAATATGGTGAAGATCATATTATACTAATTGATCAACAACAAATTAAACAAGGAAAGTTCTTTGTGTTTTGTGCCCCTAACATATATATTCTTTTTTGATTTAATTCTTCATGTAGAATGTACGCAGACCTTACCTTTACCTGATAAGTGATGATTCTACCACTTATTCTAATCTCTTTGCTTTGGTTTTTGTGTCCTTTATCTATAACATGAGGCTATCATGGGTGTGTATTGCTAGTATTTCAGGAGTGTTGAGTCATGAAGAGATTTGGGATCAAACCAAGTGAAAACATGGCAAAAATGGAGCTCAAATGAAGAAAATGAAATCTGGCAGAAATTGCTCTTCGCAATCGCGAAGATGACTCATGTGACCGCGAGAGTCAAAGTGGTCAACAGACCTACGCGACCGCGTGGGGTCACGCGACCAGGCGTCAGTCAAAGTCAACATAGCGCGATCGTGAGGGTGCTTCATGCAATCGCGATGAAGCTTTTTGGATAGAGTTCAAGGCAATTTTGGAATTTCACGTTTTGTTATCCCAAACCACATAAAACTCAACCAAGCTCATGTTGGAAGATATCTTTGGTCGAAAAACACAAGTCTTGGAGCTAGGGTTCCTACACCACACTTTGGAGTTGAAGATTTGGTTGAGCACTTTCTTGAACTTTTTTTTCATTTCTTTAATTTCTTACTTTGTAAAGAACATCTAAGTGTGTATTATTTATTTCTTCACTTAAATCTTGTTTATGAGAATATTCGTGATTCAAGTTTGGATTGAAACTCTTGTTTTTCTTATGTATTGAACGATTTTATTCTTAACAAAGTGAGTTAATGTTTTTTTTTAATTATTCTTGTTCTTTAATGTTTCTTAAGGGAGTAGCTAACCCTAGGACTCGCCCATTTACTTCGGTTCAAACTTGAAGAGGCAAACTCAGGGTTGGGAAAGATTAATTAACAAGAATTTGATGTGTTAACCCTCATCTAATGGAAATCGACCTAGGGATAGGAAAACCACTTGTAGCCATATTCAGGTGTTCTTAATGCTCCTAATTGCGTTAGGGATATTCAATTAGGTAGTCTAGTTAGTCTTCAGAAGAAGCTAATTTAGATTCATTATCTGAGGCTAAGTAACATAAGCTCGCCATTATTTATAAATCGTGAAATACATTGGATCGTTACTTAAGAGTAGTTCCTTTGTTTCCATGCTTGTGGCCATTGATCGTTTTACTTGCTTTCTAGGTTAGTTTACATTTCTGCATTAGACATAATTTTCTCTCTAAATCACCTTAAATGTGTGGCTTAGTTGTTGTTGGTGATAATTTCTACTTTGCTTAATCGCCTACACATTGTTCTCTGTGGGATCGATCTCGACTCATAGTTGGGTAAATTATATTGTGACGACTGTGTACACTTTCTCACTTGAGGAGTGGATTTGGACATTATCAATGTTGGCGCCATTGCGGGGGAACAATTTGACGTATTTAGGCTAGTTTAGGAAATAAGCTAGCTTGCTTTGGTCTAAACTAGTGAATATTTGTGTATTTATTTCCTTTGTTTTATTTGTTCCTATTTTTTTTTTTTAAAATATGGCATCATTCCATGAAAATGGGTCGGATGGTAGTTGTTCATACTTTGATGACCCTTGTCCTTGTTGTGGAGGACCACACTCTTCGCAAAATCGTTTTAAGTCTCCCGGGAGAGGATTGTGCGTACACTCTCGAACCCATGAGTGGAGCATATGTGATAAATATGGTGGTCAAAATGGTCATAGGACTAATTGTGCTTATGTGTCCTTCCCTTCCCCGAACCCCCACTATAATGATTCTACTTTTTGTTGTGACAATGATGGGGATATGGAAGTGGAAGAAGTTGGTAATGGTCAAAATGAAGAATTCAAGATCATGATGGAGTGCCTACTTGAAGGGGGAAATGAGAAGCAAAAAGCCTTGGAAGAGTACTTGGAAACTAGTCTCCAAAATGGCTTGATGAGTGAAGGCAAAAATCCTCCATGGGTATTTGAACAAAATCAAGCAGAATTCTCAAATGCTCAATCTAAGAAGATAATGCCCATGTTGGAGGCCAATCATGAAAATGAGGAATCAAGAATTGAACATCCTCCAACCGACAATGCCAAAAAAGAAAAGGAATTAGAGTCAATCGATGTCATGAAAAACAAGGTTGATATTGTCTCTAGTTCAGGATAAAAAGAGGGTAAAATTCGAGCAAATTTGCAAATCCGACGGTTGAAGTCTCACTCTAAGCATTTTTCAACATTGGGGTTGTATGGTAATATGGAAATTGAACCATCTGATTTCATACGGAATGGCGAAGGAGAAAGACGAGGGCCATACATTTTGCAATTTGAAAACTCAATAAGGCAAAATGACATCCCTCACTTGAAAGCCAAGAAGTGTAAATTGAAGCAAAATGCGTTTGGCTTGTTCCTCCACTTACCACCCCCCACTGATAATTGTCACAAACTTGAGTCCAAGTTAGGTGCCCAATTCATAAGTTCCAAATGGCGAGAAAAGCAATGAAGTTGGCAACCGTTGTGCCGCGACGTTAAATCAAGCGCTTGGTGGGAGAGCAACCTATCGTTTTCAAAATTTTAGGTCATTTTTGAAATTTTATTTTTTAGAATAGCTTAATATATTATTTTTGGCTAATCTGCAAAGTTTCAGAATATTTAGAGTTGAGTTGAGTAGGTCGAGGTGTCGGGACAACCCCAAATCAGGAGTTGCTAAAAATTGCAGAAAAATGGTCTTCAATCAAAGCTTCGCAATCGCGCTGACACATCTCGCGATCGCGTGGCTTGGAATTCCTCAATCTTTGCTAACGTACTAATCACGTCGCGATTAAGAGACTGTGGGCCCACCTAGGTAAGTTAATCGTTCAAACAAACAAGTTGAAAGGCAGAAGTTTCATACCCAAAAGAAAAATGCTGCTACCCTTCTACTTTCTCTCAAAATCATCTCTAACTCCATTGCAATTTTCAAGTTACGATCTCAAAAGTATGAGCTTTGCCTACTCTCTTGTTCTTTAAGTTTGTTTAGTCTTCTTTGATATGCTAAAGCGGTGAAAGAAACAAGCATGATTTTTCATGTTTTGGGCTGAATTTTAGTTTTAATTTGTGAATCTTGTCTGTTCAAATTGTTGATGCTTGCTGGGCGAGGTTGGTTAAGAGTGTGAATGTTTGATTGTTGGCAAAAATTGGGGCAAAAAGGTTGCTAAAATGCCATGAAAATGAGCAAGAAAAATGATGCCCATGAACTGTTTGAAATAAATGCCTCTGTTGAATTCTTCTTGGGTGAAAAAAATGATTCACGCGATCGTGATCCTTGTCCCAAGATCGTGTTGAACAAAATGTTGAACAATAAAAAATGACTCAACGCGATTGCGATGGTCAATCCTGCGATCACGATAAGTAAATTCTGGCATACCCAAAAATAGTTCAAAATAGTAGCTTTGCCCAGCTCGCCCTGAATCCTTTTTGATCCATTTCTTTGGCCTAATGGCTTTATAATACATTGCTTTAGGTGCCCACACAAGAGTTTGACATGTTTACTCATTTTGTAGGTACTTTGAGCTTGTGTAACGACCCGCTAGGTAGTTATGTGAGGGGGGGGGGGGGGGCTTTGACCATTGTATCCTTGCTAGTACCTTCTCGAGAATAGAAATGAGCTAATAATAACTAAAAGATATAGAAGTCTAAAAACTAGAACTTGAATTGCTTTTTGAAAAACCAGAGCTACTGGCCAACATGGACCGCTGCATCGGTGGTAGTACCGCTGTAGCGAGTAAGGTTTTACTAATGGTTAATAAAAGGACTAAAGCCCTAGAACTTAAGAAACCCTTGAATAAAAAATTGGTTAGTGATTTTATTGTTGTTTATTCATCTAAGGTTATAGATTATCACTTCCTAGGCTGGGAATTCAAGTCCTAATGGATGAGAATGATGTATTGAGACTTAGAGTTTCATAAAGATGGTAACTTTAGCATAAGAACTGCTTGTAAAAGGGTTGAATTGATTAGAAACCCATGAATTAGAATAGTATGATTATTGGGAGAGAGGTAATGATGAGTTCACCATAAGTGATAGTTAAACCAATTGGAAAGAGTAGAAATAAGTGGGTGACTTTGAACGTTTCGAGGCGTTATGAAAAGGAAAGGCTTGCGTGGAATAGCTTGCATTGTTCCAGTTCTGTGTTGAGGTAGGTTATGGTTTACTTGAGTTAGACTTTGATTAGTTGATTGTATATGTTATGAAATTGATAAGAGAAAGCATGATTAGGTCTTCAGACATAAAGTGTGGCTGGAAATTCCTAACTTTGATATTGATTGATTGATTATGTGATGAAACTATTATGATATGATAAAGAAGAAGTTAATTAATACTCTTCTTGTTGACTTTGAGTAATTCCTTATTCATGCTATTGATGAATTGATTCGTAAGTCTTGATATGACTTGTGGCATGGTGACTTCTGTTCCTTGATATTGGTTCATTAATTATTCACATTCCTTATTGATTGTGGGAACGGAAATACACTAAGATGATAAAGAGCATATAAATATGAAAAAGCACATTTGACAAAGGGTTAGGATATGGCCAAGTTATGGGCTCGTGATCCGAGGTCAGTTCTGGAGCGAGTGGTACATGGACACCATGGGTCCCCTGCAGGTCATGGCTATTTCGGCAAGCAATACCATTTAGAATGTGTCTACGGATATGTGACAGGGTTGAGATAATTCGTGAGTTACGGTTACTTTGGCGATGACATGGGTTGAGTTACCTTTATTGATTGTTGTTTGCGTGGGCTAATCTTATTTCGGTGTTGGTTGATTCTTGTTGCTAATTTAATATGGTTATGTGTTGTTGTGCCTATCTGTCTATTCTATTGAATTTATGATTTTATGCATGATACTAATCTTAGTCGGACTATGATATCTACCGGTATATAGTGTTTGTACTGATACTACCTTGCTGCATTCTTTTGAGTGCAGATTGTGATCCAGAGACATCTACCAGACCTCATATTTAGCGTGTAGCTATTTTCCGACACATTTGAGGGTAAGCTCCTATCGATGCCAGGCTGCCTGAAAGTCTTCTCTTATTGATGTCTCCTTTCATTCCAGACATTACTTATGTTATTCCAGGCAGTTGTTATTTTCTTAGACAGCTTATGTTTTAGAGTCCTTGTTCGATGACTTTCGGATCTTTAGGGTTAGAATAGTTGGATTTTCACGCTTTTATTTATTGATGGTATGGCTAGATAGTTTTATGATTTAATTCTGGTTATCGATTTATAATTGTTTAAAATGGTTGGATAATTGGGTCAAAATGGTTCGCCCACTAGGGGATTGTGTGGGTGCCACTCACAGCTATTTGGGTAGCGATAAAGTTTGTATCAGAGCCCTAGGTTTGTTGATTTCGTTGTACAAGGACATGTCTAGTAGAGTCTTGCGGATCGGTACTGAGACGTTTGTACTTATCTTCGAGAGGCTATGGGGAACTAGGAAAATTCAATTTCTTTCTTTCTTTCGTGCTACTTGATTCCAATTGGTATCTGACTTTTCTTTCTATTCTCTCAGAGATGGTGAGGACTCATGCAGTAGCAGCGAATGAGGTACCCGCGCCGCCGCAACTCGCGGTGGAGGTCAGGCCGCTGGGGTCGCAGTTTGTGGTGAAGGCCAGGCCAGAGGCCGTGGTCGGGACAGAGGCAGGGGAGCAGTAGCACCAGCGAGGGGCGGGGCTCCTGCAACTGGTCAGGATCGCGCTGAGTCCCCTGAGCCTCAGGTAGTTCTAGATGAGGCAGCAGAGTTTGTAGCAGCACTAGCTTAACCAGATATTATAGCCCCTCTAGTGTTATCAGACATTTTGGTTCGAGTGTTGAACCTGCTGAACGGGTTATAGAGGCAGGTGTGTTACCAGCCGCTCCAGATACTCAGGGTGCTAGAGTGGGTGATCCAGCTCTGATCGGAGGTCGTGCTCCAGGGTTACAGTATGCTGCAGCTGTGGCTCCTAGTTTGGATGAGGCTTCAGGACTGGAGGCATTTCGTAGACCAGGGGGGAGGGGTCCAGGGATGAGTATGATTTGTTTTGAAGGTTCACTAAGATAAAGCGTCCAGAGTTCTTTGGCACTGAGTTTGAGGATGCTTATGAGTTCATTATGGACTTTCATAAGAGGCTCCATAAGATGGGGGCAGTGGAGAAGTATGGTGTTAAGTTTGTGACCTTCCATCTTTTGGGTGATGCCAAGTTATGGTGGAGGGCTTTTGTTGAGTGCAGGCTAGCGGGATCGCCCTGTTGACATGGACTCAGTTCTACCAAGTGTTCTTAGACAAGTATAGTCCTCGTACCTTGAGAGAGCGCAGGCATGATGAGTTTCGTAATATCGAGCAGGGTAATCTGTCTGTGGCTGATTATGAGGCTCTGTTCCATTCGTTGTCTCGCTATGCCCTCCACCTTGTGCCTATTGAAGATGAGAGAGTTAGGAGATTCGTGAAAGGGTTGAACACTACTCTTCAGTTGTCAGCTCTTCAGCTTGCAGCGACAGGTGCTTCTTTTCAGGAAGTGGTGGATCATATTAGGACCGTCGAGGTTGTTAGACAGGATGGTTATAATAAGTACGCGGAGAAGAAGGCCCGAAAGGGTGGTAGTTTCAGTGGCTCTTTCTCTAAGGGCTAGAGTTCCCAGGTCTATTAGAGACGCCCCATTCAGTCAGCTATGCAGGCTTCAGTTGGAGGCCCATCAGGGGCCAGTCAATAATATTCCAGTCAGCTAGTGGGTTTGCAGACTAGAGCTCCAGATTATGGTGGTTATTCGGCTTCGCCCGTTTCTATTTAGCGTCCGACGCTAGACTGCGGATGCTTCGAGTGTAGTGATACAGGGCATTTCAAGAGAAATTGTCCCAGACTTAGGGGGTGTTTGGCTTATTTGGCACATATTCATGATACCGGTATTGACGGTCCATCTCTTTAGTCAGTTCCTGTGGTACGCGAGTTTGCGAAGGTGTTTCTCACAGACTTGCCAGGCATGTCACCAGATCGTGATATTGATTTTTGCATTGAGCTAGAGCCAGGGACCCACTATATTTCTATTCCGCCATATCAAATGGCACCTGCTGAGTTGAGAGAATTAAAAGAGCAGCTTCAGGATCTTTCTAGTAAGGGTTTTATTCGTCCGAGTGTCTCCCCGTGGGGCGCTCCTGTGCTTTTCGTGAAAAAGAATGATGGGACTATGCAGATGTGTATTGATTACCGCCAGTTGAATAAAGTCACCATTCGAAATAAATACCCCATCCCTCGTATTGATGATTTGTTTGATCAGTTTTAGGGGGCTTTTGTGTTTTTAAAAATTGATTTGAGATCGGGTTATAATCAGTTGAAAATTCGGGCAGAGGATATTCCTAAGACAGTTTTCCAGACTAGATATGGGCATTATGAATTTCTTGTTATGTCTTTCAGGCTTACTGATGCCCCAACTGCTTTTATGGATTTGATGATTGACTTTTTTAAGCCATACTTAGTCTCCTTTGTGATAGTGTTTATTGATGACATCTTGGTGTATTCAAAGAGTAAAGAAGATCATGAAAAACATT
Source organism: Lycium barbarum (assembly GCF_019175385.1). NCBI lineage: Eukaryota > Viridiplantae > Streptophyta > Magnoliopsida > Solanales > Solanaceae > Lycium > Lycium barbarum. Next base: position 44,920,522 of record NC_083342.1, on the reverse strand, counting down.
TAAGGGTTGTTCTTGGGTTACTGAGAGACATGGAGTTGTGTGCCAAGTTCTCTAAGTGTGAGTTTTGGCTTGAGTGTATCCTTCTTGGGGCATGTGGTTTCGAAGGAAGGGATTATGGTTGATCCTAAGAAGATTGAGGCAGTGAGGGATTGGGCTAGGCCTACATCAGTGATAGAGATTCACAGCTTTGTAGGGTTGTCCAGTTACTACTGTCGGTTCGTGAAGGGGTTTGCTTCTATTGCTTCGTATTTGACCCGTTTAACTCAGAAAGAGGTACCTTTTCATTGGTCCGAGGAGTGTCAGGAGAGCTTCCAAAAGCTCAAGACTCTATTACTACAACTACTATTCTATCTTTGCCCGTGGAGGGCAAGGACTTTGTGGTTTATTATGACGCTTCTCATTCTGGTTTGGGTGCTGTTTTGATACAGGAAAATAAGGTGATTGCCTATGCTTCCAGGCAGCTAAAGATTCATGAAAAGAACTACCCTACTCATGACTTGGAGTTGACAGCTGTGGTTTTTGCGTTGAAGATTTGGGGGCACTACCTCTATGGTGCTCGTTGTGAGGTATTTACTGATTATCGTAGTCTTCAGCATGTGTTTACTCAGAGGGATCTTATTTCCAGGAAGCGGAGATGGATGGAGTTGCTGAAGGATTACGATATTACCATCTTGTATCATCCTGGTATGGCAGATGCCTTGAGCAGGAAATGAGCTAGCATGGGTAGTTTGGCTCGTTTGATTGCGTCAGAGTGTCCGTTGGCCAGTGAGGTTCAGACTTTAGCTAACAGTTTCATGAGGCTTGATGTGTCTGATTCGGGCAGAGTATTGGATTGTGTTGAGGCAAGATCATTATTTCTGGAGCAGATTAAGGCAAAGCAGTTCGAGGACGCTAGTTTGTGCAAGATTCGTGACAAGGTCTTGAGTGATGAGGCCAAGGTGGCCATGATTGAGGATGAGGGCATTCTAAGGATCAAGTGGAGTGTCTATGTTCCTCGTGTTGATGTCTTGATTAGGACGATTTTAGAGGAGGCTCACAGTTTTTGATACTTTATTCATCTTGGTGCTACCAAGATGTATCGGTATTTGAGGCAGCACTATTGGTGGGCTAGGATGAAGCGTGATATTGTTGAGTTCATTTCACAGTGCCTAATTTGTCAGCAGGTTCAGTACGAGCACCAGAGACCCGAAGGTACGCTTCAGAGGATGCCCATTCTAGAGTAGAAGTTGGAGTGGATAGCGATGGATTTTGTTGTTGGTCTTCCGAAGGCCTTGGGTAAGTTTGATTCAATTTGGGTCATTGTTGATAGATTGACCAAGTCTGCCCATTTCATACCGGTTCAGATCACCCATACTGCTCAGAAGTTGGCTCAGATTTATATCCGTGAGATTGTTCGTTTGCATGGGGTTCCTATCTCCATCATATCCGATAGAGGCATGATATTTACATCCCGGTTTTGGAAGACTTTTCATTCTGAATTGGGCACTAGATTGGACCTTAGTACAATTTTCCACCATCAGACAGATGGCCAGTCTGAGCAGACTATTCAGGTCCTAGAGGATATGCTCCGAGCTTGTGTGATTGACTTCGGTGGCCATTGGGATCAGTTCTTACCACTGGCAAAGTTTACGTATAGCAATAGTTACCACTCGAGCATTGATATGGCCCCATTTGAGGCTCTTTATGGGAAGAGATATATGTCACGACCCAACCCCGTGGGCCGTGACTAGTGCCCGAGCTGGACACCCGTACACACTCACTTACCAGAATCGGCGTACAAATGGCTTATCCAGATACGAAGATTAGACGTCGTCTCAAGCGGTCGCATATAAACAAATGTATCACACAGAAGCCGACATGGCTGTCATAAAACACATCGCCCCAGAAATATATATATGTATATACATACAAGCCGATAAGGCTGTCACAGCAAATGGAACTGCTTAAGACATAAATCAGACAAACATAACTGAACAGTAACTACTCACAACCCACATGCATGTCTACAGGTCTCTAAGAGTAACAACAGAATCATGTGACGGGACAGGGCCCCGCCGTACCCCTGAATATATACATACATATATACAACGAAAGAGTCTATACCAGAATGTAGGCTCCAGAACAAGGGAGCACTCCAAAACAGCAGAATAGGTGTACTAAGCTGGCGGGTCACCAGAACGAGCGTTTGTACCTGCGGGCACGAAACGCAGCCCCCGAAGAAAGGGGGTCAGTACGAAATAGGTACTGAGTATATAAAGTATGAAAGGCAATAATCAGAATCATAACTGAAATAAGAAGTATGGAAAACGGGTACAAAAATCAGTATGCCAAACGCTTGCTTTTGAAACACAAATAATGCATATCAAAATCATGTATAGGGCTCAGGAACGTGGTCGCCCCTCCCGTCATTGGCGCCACAGCACATCATACTCCAAAAGATTTCATATCCCCGTAACGTCTCCGTAACACATCATAGCAACATAACACATCATCACACCATAACATATATAAACGGTACCCAGCCCGCTAGTGGGGGACTCGGGGAACCGTAACACATCATACTGCCGAATATAACATAGTGCGCACGATGACAAAACCGACTCGGGACTCGGGGAAATATGTAAATGCAGTATGCACGAGCAGAGTAGTGAGAAACTATATGCAATTTAAAAACATTATTATTTTAGACTCAGCAAATAAGTAAACTAACCAACACTCGAGTGTTAAGACGATAATTATGTTAAATCCTTTCAAAAGTCGTTAGAGTTATACAAAGGGAAGTCTCGGGGACCACGGACAAGTAGCAACCCAGTCCGAGCCTACCTACGAAAGTTACAAACATAATTCGCTTTAGAACTCCCTAAGAATGTTTCGGAGCGATCCGAGCTCGTCTAAGAAAGTTAGGGACATTATTCGACATAAGACCTTTAAGAACAAAAATTCGGTATACACGTCCTTTATCCAATTATACAAAATACCTAAGGACCATAGTTCGACTATATTAGGAGTGTAACATCAAGAAGTGAATAAGAATCGTCGACATGCTCGGATCTTATGAATGGAGTTACCCCGAGGTTTGTATCACATCTTATTTACATCTAAAGCATGCCAAAAGAAAGAAAGGGTAAGCTTTACATACCTTGCCCGCTTCCTAAGCTAATCCCAATTCAAGTCTCGGGCTCCCCAAGATCTACAATAACGTCATTAAATACCAAACGTTAGCTACAAGTACTTAGGAATTCAATCCTAAGCTAGCACTTGTCTACAGAAATTTGGGCAGCATTTCCCCTGTAAATTCAATAACCCCGAGAATTCAACTCGGCCAAATCATCAACAACAATACCAACAACCATATTAACAACATCAACAACTAATTCAAAACACATTCTAACATTAGCAACTCTCTTTTACATAATTCGACGGCACTCCATTTACATTCACTTCAACTACATACAATCAAGCTAACACCAATGCTCGCACACTCAAACACTAATCCGAAACCATTCAAACAAGACTCAACAACACTTCAAACAATTCACACAATATTCAAATAATCTAACCAATATGCCACCCTACCCGAAAACTTCCAAGTCCACTAGGAACAACCAAAACACATTTCCTCCTTTCAAATTCGTGAACTACGCCAACAATTCACACACTAACAACATTATTTTCCATAAATACAAGAAGACTACATTCAAATCACATTGGCTTCTAAAACAGCCCACAACAACTTCAACTTCAATTTGAATCATTAAACTGTCATTTTCATCATAGAATCCATGACGACAACAACCAAAATACTAGATAAAATTAGTTCATTCTTTGCCATACAAAGTAGCCCATATTCGGCCACCACCCCAACACACAAATTTCATGGTTTTCATCCATTTTCACACACTACAACATGTACAAAACATTCATAACATATGAAAATGAGGATTAAACCATACCTTTCTTCACTACAGTTCTCAACTTGGCTAGGGTGGTAAAGTGCACAAATAAGTGTTTTGCTTGCTCCAACAACTACTTCACGTTAAAGAGGACCTTCCAATTGGTTGAATTGCTAGAAGAAAATAATTTTTCTTGATCAATTTTTCCAAGGTCTTGTTCGGCTATGCCATTGCCGAAGGGCTCTCTTTTTGTTTTCTCCAAGTTTCTTGAATTTTCTAAGTGTGGAAAAGATGATGAACATGGGTAATAAATCATCTAATATTACATATATAATTCATCCATGTGGGCCAAGGCCCACCCCACCTTACACGGCCACTTGGCCTTTTTTTGTTCAAGACTTTTAAGTTTCCATAATTCATTTTTAACCCCAAACTTTCCTTAATATTTTCATGAGCCACCTTGTGAATTTTCCTTTTTACCCCTAGCCTTTCTTAATATTTCTACATCAATAATTTTCATAAACAACTTGTATATTAAACAAGATCAAAATATATCCTTGCCCTTAACTTCTCGCAATTATCTTGAAATATCCGAATGTACAAAATACGGGATATAACAATATAGGTCTCTATCGGATGGTTTGATGCATTTGAGGTAAGGCCATGGGGTATTGATCTTTTGAGAGAGTCATTTTATAAGGTTGAGGTGATTCAGGAAAAGCTCTTGGCGGCTCAGAGTAGACAGAAGGAATATGCGGATCGAAAGGTTCGAGATCTTGCGTTCATGGTTGGAGAACAAGTATTATTGAAGGTCTCACCTATGAAGAGTGTGATGAGGTTTGGGAAGAAAGGTAAGCTTAGTCGGAGATTCATTGGCCCGTTTGAGATTCTTAGTCGTGTGGGGGATGTAACCTATGAGTTGGCTTTGCCTCCAGGTTTATCAGGTGTTCATCCAGTGTTTCATGTCTCTATGTTGAGGAGATATCATAGTGATGGTTCATTTATCATTCGTTGGGATTCTGTCTTGTTGGATGAGAATTTTCTTATGAGGAAGAGCCTATTGCTATTTCAGATAAAGAGGTTCGTATGCTAAGGTCAAAAGAGATAGCGTCAGTGAAGGTTCAGTGGAAGAACCATCCCGTTGAGGAAGCTACTTTGGAGACTGAATCCGATATGCGCAATAACTATCTCCAGATTTGTGTTGAGTCAGGTACCTTTTCCCTTGTTTCTCTTCCTTGTCCATTCGGGGACAAACAGTTGTTTAATTGGTATCTGATGTAACGACTCACTAGGTCGTTATGAGGGGGGGGGGGGGGGAAGGGTTGACTATTGTACCCTTGCTAGTACCTTCCTGAGAATAGAAGTTAGCTAATAATAACTCAAAGATGTAGAAGTCTTAAAACTAGAACTTGAATTGTTTGTTGTGGCGGTGTTTTGTTGAAAAACCAGAGCTATTGGTCAACATGGACCACTGCAATGGTGGTAGTACTGTTGTAGCGAGTCTGCCATAGCGGGGCGAGGCTAGCCTCCGCGGGGTGTCAGTACTTAATAAGGTCCGCTATAGCGGGTCAATTCCTGCTATAACGAGACCACCGTAGCGAGACGTCAACCGCTGCAGCCATCAACAGGAGGCTGAATCAGCGTTTTAAATTCTTTATTCCGAACTCATTCCCCCTATGACTCCAAAATAGTTCCCAAGAACACTTGTGGCAATTTTCTAAGGCAAGGGCTAAAATACTCTTGAAAGGTAAGTCTCAACCCTTTACTTTGTTCATTCCATCATCATCTTAAGTTTCATGATTAGTTTAAGGTTCTCTAATGGTGAATAGAATGACTAAAGCCCTAGAACTTAAGAAACCCTTGAATAATGAATGGGTTAGTGATTTTATTGTTGTTTATTCATCTAAGGTTATAGATTATCACTTCCTAGGCTGGGAATTCAAGTCCCAATGGATGAGAATGATGTATTGAGACTTAGGGTTTCATGAAGATGGTAACCTTAGCATAAAATTTGCTTGTAAAAGGGTTGAATTGATTAAAAACTCATGAATTAGAATAGTATGATCATTGGGAGAGAGGTAACGAAGAGTTCACCTTAAGTGATAGTTCAACCAATTGGAAAGAGTAGAAATAAGTAGGTTTCCCTTTCCAAATTGTTGTATTGTTTGAGTAGATGATTCGAATACTCATGTAGCACTATATTTCTAGACTTTGAACGTTCCGAGGAGTTGCGGAAAGGAAAGGCTCATATGGAATGGCTTGCATTGTTCCAGTTCTGCGTTGAGGTATGTTACGGTCTACTTGAGTTAGACTTTGATTAGTTTATTGTATATGTTATGAAATTGATAGGAGAAGGAATGATTAGGTCTTCGGACATAAAGTGTGGTTAGAAAGTCCTAAGTTTGATATTGATTGATTGATTATGTGATGAACTATTATGATATGATAAAGAAGAAGTTAATGAATACTCTTCTTGTTGACTTTGAGTAATTTCTTATTCATGCTATTGATGAATTGATTCGCGAGTCTTGATATGACTTGTGGCATGGTGACTTATGTTCCTTGATATTGCTTCTTTGATTGTTCACATTCCTTATTGATTGTGGGAACGGAAGTACATTAAGATGAGAAAGAACATATAAATATGAAAAGGCACATTTGACAGGGGGTGAGGACGTGGCCTAGTTATGGGCTCGTGATCCTAGGTGAGTTCCGGAGAAAGTGGTACATGGACACCATGGGTCCCCTGCAGGTTATGGCTATTTGGCCAAACAATACCATTTAGCATGTGTGTATGGATATGCGACAGGGTTGAGATAATTCGTGAGTTACGGTTGCTTTGGTGATGACATGGGTTGAGTTAACTTTATTGATTGCTGTTTGTGTGGGCTTATATCAATTCGGTGTTAGATGATTCATATTAGTAATTTCATATGGGTATGTGTTGTTGTGCCTATCTGTCTATTCTATTGATTTTATGATTTTATGCATGATACTAATTTTAGTCGGCCTATGATATCTACCGGTACATAGTGTTTATACTGATACTACCTTGCTGCATTCTTTTGAGTGCAAATTGTGATCTAGAGACATTTACCAGACCTCATATTTAGCGTGAGGCCAGTTTCCGATAGATTTGAGGGTGAGCTCCTATCCATGCCAGGCCGCCTGACTTCTGTTATTGATGTCTACTTTCATTCCAGAAATTACTTATGTTTTTCCAGGTAGTTGTTATATCCTTAGACAGTTTATGTTTTAGAGTCCTTGTACGATAACTTTTAGATCTTCGGGGTTGTAATAGTTAGATTTCCATACTTTTATTTATTGATGGCATGACTAGACAATTTTATGATTTAATTTTGGTTATTGATTTATAATTGTTTAAAATGGTTGGATAATTGGGTAAGGGAATGGTTCGCCCACTAAGGGATTGTGTGGGTTCCACTCACGGCTTTTTGGGTCGTGACAGCTTGAAAATGGCTTCAAAATCAAATGAAAATAATTACCAAGTGGCCGAAGATGAGTACTTTGACCAAGAAACATTTGCGTCACTGAAATGTTCCAAACTATTTGATAAACACTTGGCAAAGAGCATTATCCCAGAAAGAGGTATCCTTTAGGATGAACTTGAAGCAAAATGGGCCGATTTCTATGGAAATATGATGACGAGTGGTTGGATATGGTTCGCTTTGGAACCAATGAAGGCCAACATCATAATAGTCAACGAGTTTTATGCCAATTTGGTTGAGACCAACTTTGCCACTGGCATGATTGTCACGGTCCGAGGCAAACAAGCTTGATTTGACCCAAAATTGATAAATGACTATTACAACCTTCCTAATGGTGACAATGATGTGTACAATGCAAGGTCTAAGAGTTGGGGACGGAATGGTTTTTGAGAAATCTGCATGATGGGAAAATACCAAAGTGGATAGCCAATAATGTGAAAATTGAATCCTCTAAGTTTACTGCTGAAGCCAAGACCTGGCTCTCCATTTTGTGGGCTCGAATTATGTCTTCAAAGAATAAATTGAATGTGAAACTTGAGAGGGATAGTACAATTTGTGCTATTATGGACGGGTTATCGGTTGATGTTGGAAAGGTCATTATGCAAGATTCAAGAGGTCGTCTTGGATAGATCCATGACCCTATTTTCCCATCCTTGATCACATATCTATATTACTAGGCTGGGGTGGAAAATAAATGGTGATCGTGAGAGGAGTCTTAATGTAACGACCCGTCTGGTCGTTATTTAATATTTCGTGAACCCATGCCCAATCTAGGCCGAGGGTCGTAAATAACGAGCTCAATGATATGTTTTAAGGGCTGAGAGTGGGAAAAATCAATTTCGAATAGAATTAGAAATTGCGGGCCAGGGAAAAGAAGCGGACCGTCATAGCGGTACTTCTATAGCGGCGTAACGACCGCAGCAACGGTCCACGCGGGGCAGTGACGCGTTTTAGTCACTTAGTGTATTTTTCTCTCCTTTTTAAATAGAAGACTCCCAAGGGCTTCTCCTAGGGTTCCATATGAAAAAAAAACCTTGACACCAATAAAAAGAAACCCTTCTAAATTTCCTTCCCACCTTTCCCTACGAATATTAGCGCTCTTGGATTCGGATGAAGGCTAAGAAGATGAGAAATATCTGGAGATTCGATTAGCTGTTCGTCAACAAGGTAGGTTATGGTTTACTTGAGTTAGACTTTGATTAGTAAATCGTATATATGTTAGAGTTGACGGGAGATTGCATGATTAGGTCTGGGGACATGGAGGTTGGATGGGTATACTTGGAAACCTAGCGAAATATTGTGTAAATAATAACTAGATAATAATGAGTATCTGGTTGTGTGTTGAGTACTATCATCGCAAAGTTTATGTGTACAAGGTGTGAATTGATTATTTATCATGGCTAAAAAGGGGGTATTGCATTGTTTAGAAACTGTATTCCTAGGAGTATTCTATTTCTAATTTTATTTTCGGATACATTGAATTATTCACATGATTGTCATACTTGCTGACAAGAGGTTGTGTTGAGAAACTTAAGGGATTTGGTATACGCAATAATGATTTGAGCGTTGATGATAAAGAGGGTAAGAAATTCTGTTATTAAAAAATATACTAAAAGGCATTGTGACCTAGATTATGAGCCCGTGGTCCGAGGTTCGTTCCGAAATCGAGGGGCACACTGATTGGACCGCGTCCGAGGTTCTTTCCGGAGTGGATGTTTATGCTCAGGTCCGAGGAGTGAATCCGGAACGAGTGGTATATGGACACCATGGTTCCCCTGCAGGTCATGAATACTGAACAATTACATCAGTTAGCATGTATATACAACGTGTTTGGGCTCTTGCATCACGTTTGCATATCATTTCATCTCATACTATTATGCCCTTATGATTGGGTACGGTCAGTCTGTCATATTGCATTGTGTAAATCTGCAGATTTCGTTGAGGTTGTGGGAGGGCGTGATTGTTATAAAGGTAAGAGTAAGTACAAATCCTATGGGGGTAAGATTGATTTAGTGGACGTGACGTAACTTAGTAAGTGAGTTGGATAAAAAGGTTTACAGCTAAAAGTTAGAACTTGATGTTTGTGTAACTGAGAAGGTGAGACTTAATAATTGACTTAAAGGAAGGGGGAATGGGTTTGAGAGACAGGATATGTTACACCTTGTAGTTTCTGTACATTGAGATTCATTCGGTGTTAGCTATTCAATTGCAGACATCGGAGTTGTTGTCGAGAAGATGCAAGATCATAGGTGCTCCTTTTACAATTATAAGAGTCCGAGTTCACGTAACAGGTTATAGAAGGATTGGAAAAAAAGTGAACTAAGGAGATTAAGCTTCCGAGGCTTTGAAGGAAAGTTGGGCAAGGTTTGGTACAGAAATTTTCGTCTAAATGGGAGAAAGAATATCCTTTAGTATATTAAGAGTTTTGAAGTGGAACAAAGGTCTAAAGTGAAGTCGGGAAGTCTAGTTTCCAACGCAATAAACCGCTCCTCAATAGGACATCGGGGTAAGGAGGTATGGACGTTACAAGTAGGGCTGGCAGACCAGAATATGGTCTGCGCGAACGCGCAGGAGGCCAAGGGCCAACACAGCGTGAACGCGCCACCACAAGGCGCGAACGCGCTGAACAATTTTGAGGCCCAGATTCGGGATAAAGGTCATATTATAAAAAGTGTAATAATAATATACATATGACATTTGGAGACCATATGGTGTAAATCAGGTAGTATGTTGCTTGAGGAAAGCCCTCGTTACTGTAAGCTAAGTGGGGTCCACATGTCGGGGTTTTATAAAGGACATATGAAGCGATATATGAGTAGTACATGGAAAGTTGAGCAAGTCCTAAGAAGGACCCTTAAGCCAAATATGGGCATAGGCCCTCCAAAAGGACGATTTAAGGAAACATTTTCGGATGATCTGACTTGGAGGGGCCCAAACGACATCATAAGTTTGGAATTTGGAAACCACAAAGCATGAAACTTGTAGATAATTGAAAGAGATTTCCAACCATAGGTCGTGGGCCCTCACACGATATCGGGATCAAGAGTTATGACCTTTTTACTGGACGAAGGCGCAGACAGAAAAACTAAGTCAGCGCGAACGCGCTGAAGGAATATTAAGTCGGTCCAGGCAGAACCTGGACCGCTATTTAAAGGGGTTTACCCCTCATTTTATTCACCAAACACCCCAAATACTCTCCAAAATTCTGGAGAGTTCTCCCCAACCCCCCAAGCCAACTTTTTAGCCCAAACCAGGTATAATTTCCAAATTTCGGTCCGGATAGCGTATAGTTATTGTTGCAGAATCATATAGCGGCGTGTTGTGGCCTAAACTTAGCATGGAAAAGTGAAGATACAGCAATATTAAAGGGAGAAAGGTATGGATATCTTCCTATTTATGCTTATACTGGCTTATTCACGGAAATAGAGCGGTAAGATTATTGTATCGTGAGTTGAGTAGTTATGGAATTTGGAAAACAGCCTGTGGGCTGTTTTATATAATACTTTGGTATGGGAAATGATGTTATGGATGTTGGTATTGTTGTTGTGGTTGTGTTGTTGGATTAAGAATTCAGGCTAGGCATATAAACAGGGGAGATACTGCCCGATTTTTGGCAGAATATAAAATAGTTTAGCTTGAACACTAGGACAAGTGTATGATAATGAGTCTAACTTTAGTGTGAATCCTCTCGAATGTAGATTTACGAGCTCGGACGAATAAGCGTAGCTAATAGGAGGTTGAACAGGTATGTTAAGGCTCGTCGCTTTCTTTCAAAGGCATGATTCCGATGTTATGACTTCATAAATGTTTCCATATCTTCCTTGTTTTCAAAAGTTAGATGTTTATGAATCCAAGGCATAATTCCTGTCCTAATAATTCATAAATGTTTTCCAAAATGTTCGTATTTTCTAAATCAGAGATTTATGGTTCCGTGAGCTCTTATTATAACAACGATGAACCTGTTTTCACAATGATAATGATGATGTCAAAGATGAGAATATTTTCCTACGATGATTATGATGATGATGATTCCATGTTTAAAGGTTCCAAGTTTAAGATTTCAATGACGATTTAAAAATGGTGCTATTTCTTGATTTCTCAATTTTATTCATGGATGATGACTATTTTTTAAAGATTTTAAAGTATATGAATTGACGCCTTATGAGATTTATGATCTTATTCTATGTTTCTCTTGAAGATATTCTTCGTTCACAATTTCACCTTATAATAATTGTCCTTCAAGGTGAGACAAAGCGACGATGATTATTCCATAGTATAATCGGAGGTTACCGATCTTACGTCACTCCGATGGAGATATAGTTTTCCTTGGGCTCTCCTGCATGCTGCTTATATGATATATGTATATGATACATGAACATGACATATGTACATGATACATGAACATGATATGTGTTGTCACACCCCAATTCCGATAGGGCATGATGGGCACCCAACTCTTACTTAGAGTTGAGGGAACCCTCTGGCATTCACATAATGAAACTGGACATAAAAATAAATTCGGAAATATAATAAAGTACTTTCCGTCAAACCATAGAAATTTGCGAACGATACTCAATTAATCAAAAACCGAGTAAGTCAAGCTGACATATCGACCTACATGGTCGCTTTACTCAACACATGACATCTTAACATACTAACCACAGGACACTGTCTGCAAAGTCTCTAAGAGTAAACACCTGAATCATATGAGCCGGGATAGGGCCCCGACGTACCCATACACATATATGATAACCATAATGACTCGGCACTGCTCTAAGAAGAAAATGGAGTTTGCCAATCCCAGCTGATAGCCAACCATCCTAGCTGAATACTTTTACCTGCAAAACAATCTGGGACTGTGTGGCATGAACACAACCCCCCAGGCAAAGGGACATTAGTACGAACAATGTACCCAATATGTAAGGCAACAGTAACCATAAAGAATGAGATATAAGCCATAATGAAAGTATGAGAAACCACCTGTAATATGAATAGCCCCGAAGGCAGAGAATAACCATGTAAGTAGCCCCAAAGGCAATGACTAGAAATGTAAATATATACTATACCTGACCCTTTAGTAAGGGACTCGGTGAAATATAAATATATACCGTACCCGGCCCTCTAGTGAGGGACTCAGTGAAGTAATCATATATATACCGTACCCGACCCTCTAGTGAGGGACTCGGTGAATAATGCAATGGAACTGTGCACGAATACATACCCGGCCCGGGACTCGGTGAAATGATGTAATAACGTTATGCACGGTTAGAATATCCGGAGCAACCATATACAAACTAAATCATCATATGAGACTCAATAGAATAATTAGAATGAACCAACACTTGAGAATCAAAGAAAACTATCATGTCAAGTACTGCTGAGAACTAGAATTCATTGGAATTATGTTCGTTCATCGTCCGCTCGTTTTATGTAATTCATGCCAAAAAAAGAAAGAAGGGATAGCCTTAACATACCTGACAATCTACCTAATCACCCAACGTCCACTCCTCGAGTCCGTATGTCTACAATCACGACGATAATATCATGATTAGACCATTTACACCACTTACTATCTAATTTGTATACGAACGGAACTTAATGAAATTCGGGCAGCATTTCGTCTATAAACTGGATAATCCCGAAAATCCAATTCAATTGAATCATCAACAATAGTACCAACCATTATTATACATCATAACTCAGCTGATTCCATCCATTTAATCCGACTAAAACAGCCCCCGATCCATAAATCTCAACAAAGCAACAAACGAGTTTATAACGCTATTTTCTCCGTTCTAATCCGTTAAAACCGTAATTAAACTTATTAACAATGAAAAAGGGACCTTAATCTTAACTTAAGTATGCAGCAACCATGTCAACACTCCTCTTTTTGGCTGATTTTTAGCTCAAACTGAAGGCAACGCGACGCACAACGCTTTTCTCTTCATGAGCTTTGGGATTCGGGGCTCGGATTTTGATCAAAATGGCTTTCTTAGCCTAGAAGTTCTCTCCCTCTCTCTCTAATGTTTTGGAAGCTCATAGATGCAAATGACCAGCCCTGAAATGAATTTTCCATATATATTAATGTTAATGGGCCTCATGGGCCGAAATATACTCATGGGCCGAAATGCAAATGCTTGGATCGGGTCTCAACTTTCTGCCACGCCATCCCAACTTGCATCGTCCATAACTACGTATCCCAATATCATTTTGATGAGTGGTTTGTTTTGTTGGAAACTAGACTCGATGAACTTAATTTTAGGCTTTTGAAACACCTCAAAACTCCTCATATACTAGGTGATATGTCTCCAACAATATGGGCTAAAAATCTAGTTCGAGATTTTACTAAAGTTGTTCCGATTCATTTCGTTTAGATTCGTTTAACTTCTAATCCTCTTCCAACCCTCATGTAACCTCTTATAAATATATATACATACTCATATACATCCATAACAATCCATACACGTGTATCGAAGGGTCCGGAGAATCACAATAACCTTATACATAACTAGAGAACTCACAAAGCTTCGAGAAAACTCCAATCGCAAAAGTATATTCATATCTTTTGTCCATCTTCTATATCATTACTAATAATCTCAAATAATTTAAAAGGGCACTCACATTACCTCATATACGTACTCATAACACGATTTCAAATCCTTTAGGTGCCATGTCACCTCGGGATACTTAAGGCAACCACATATATATAATGATATTCTTACTAACTCGATTAACTTTCCTTGAACTTTCTTAACTCGTTCATTTTGTCTTAAGTCAAGTAGAACGGACTCTTACGGGGTGTAACATATGTATATGTACATGGGGAATATGGGAAAAAGGGAGTGGCGCTATAGACGCATGACCACCTGATCAGTTGGCGTAACATGATATCATCCCGGACGCGGGACATGTGTGGTTAAATGGATCGGGCCCGCGTTCCTCGATATATTTTCTGTATATATGAACAAGATTTTTTTTTCAAATAAAGCTAAGCATGCATGGCATCCACCCTAAGAGGCACTCATATGTACATGTTACACTTTTATCTTACGATATGCTCTATATTTCCATTCTGTTATTATCCATACTTGTATCCCTTATTATATTATCGTTCATGCCTTACATACTCGGTACATTACTCGTACTGACGTCCGTTCTTGCGGACGCTGTGTTCATGCCCACAGGTAGACGGGGAGACGGTACAGATCCCTAAGAGCCTTGTCAGCAGTTTTGCAGAAGCACTCCACTACTCCGGAGTTGCCGCATATCGGTACATTCTTTTGTGTACATATTTTGGGGCACGACGGGGTCCTGTCCCGTCCTAATGTTCAGTATTCCAGTTAGAGGCTTGTAGATACATATGAATGTATGGGTAATAGATGTCTCACAATCACCTTAGTGTATTTTTGTATATCACTTTTGACACCTCGAGAGCTTATGTATATATGCATGTTTTGTGAAGATATTTAGTGACTATTTCATCGCATGTATGTTGGGAATTATGATTGCACAGGTTGAGTGATAGATAGTATGATAAGGGGCGCTCGGTAGCTAATACTGGGTACCTGTCATGGCCCTCTTGTTAGGTCGTGATAAAAGTGGTATCAGAGTAGTTCTTTCCTAGGGTGTGTCTACGAGCCGTGTCCAATAGGGTCTTGTTTATGGTTGTGAAGCGCGCCACACTTATAACAAGAGGCTGCAAGGCATTTATGAACCATGACCGTCTTTCTTCTTCATAGATCGTGCGATAGAGCTATAATAAGAGGATTTCCTTATTCGTAATCGAGTGTTATGTTTTCAGCGATGCCTGAGAAGAGGAAAGCAACAGCCGCTCAGAAGGGCAAGATGGCAGTAGAAAGGCGGACTGAACGGGAGTTGTCGAAAAATATTAAAGAGGGTGAATCCCATTATGAGGCTCCCTCTCGTATTTCTCACACTCCGCCTATATTAGGGGAGCAAGAAGGGGTCTCCACTCCAGCTCCAGCACCCCCATATCCCCCACCTGACTCTTTAAGCCAGGAGATGAGACATGCCATACTTTTGCTGACCCAATTAGTAGCCGCTCAAGCTCAGTGGCAGGGTGTGGGTCCTAGTGATAGGGGTCACAGGAGGAGGACTAGATCTTCAAGGTTTGGCCATGGGTTTCGAGGTGCCTCAAGGCAGCAGTTCTGTAGGTACCTAGCTCGTTTAACAACAAGTGTACCTCTATAGTTTCCTAGACCAAGGTTTGATAGACCCACTTACCTCGGATCAGGTCAGGGCTCTAGAGTTTTGGATTCCCAATATAGAGGTGAATTTAGTCAGATGAGACCACTTGCACCACAATGTCCCAGTGTCGTTGACTACATGCAGGGCTGTGCTGCTTGGGTTTGGATATTTGATATGCCTGTGCTTGGCCAAGTCATTTTATTCGTGAGTGCCCATTTCGACGTGGCAGAGATAGGGTTCAACCCACGGGAATAGCAGTTGGCTCTTCATCATTGGTACGCCCTCCGAGGCAAAGGCTGTAGTTATCAGCTTGGGTGTGATAGAGATCGAGGAGGAATGCCCAGTTCGAGTGGGCCCCAGCATCATACCTATGTGCTAGCTGGGCGACAAGATTTTGAGTCATTCCCTGATATTGTCCCAGGTATATTATCAGTATTCTCCTATAATGTATATGCATCGATTGATTCAGGTTCTACGTCGTCATATATCGCGCCTTATATTGTTGAACGTATTGGCTTGAAACTGGAGCCAAATCAAACGATTTGAGATGTCTATGTCTGTTAGTGACCTACTGATAGCCAGAATCATGAATTATGAATAAGTATACCTCTACAAAGGGAGTTGATTGACATAATGTGTAGAAATAATGATGATAATAATGAAATTCTAGAAAGGACGTGCAGGTTTGGGATTGTTATGTTTATAAAGGAAATTCGGCCAAAGTTCCTCTGGGAGTCTAAGGGAAATTGTGGGAACTGTGGGTAGGATTATGGCGAAGAGAAAGAAAGGGCCCAACAATGAGTGATTAAGGACGGAGCTAGTACTTAAATGCGGGATAAATGCAGCAAGTATGTATTAAGCTAATGGAATGATAAATAGGTTAGGATGAAATATGGAACATGAGAAGGGAGAATGATGTGTTTGGGGGTAGGAAGAAGTCTTACATACCAAGGGGAATTAAAGAGATAGGGATCCCAGAAAAAGTTGCAAGTTAGAAGAATTTGGTTAGCCCTTTTATGTTTTGAAAGATCGAATTATGGAATGAACTTGATATATATATATATATATATATATATGCATAGGCCGATGCACGTAACATCAAATCAGATTATTAGGCTAGGCTTCATCCAATGGTTATAGTGGAAGGAAAATTTCATACCACTATAAGCTAGCCTTATTGACCTCGGTGATACCTCGAGAAAAGGGATCAAGAGAGATGTTTTTACAGAAGCTCTTTGCCTGACCACTGGTTAATCTTGTAACCGCAATTGTGCTCTGTGGTATAGTTTAAGATATATATATATCTCTAGAAATTTACTCGAATGATTATATAACAGGAGTTTTTAATGCTTGGTCTAAGTGATGTGATTTGTGTAGTGGAAAGCAGAGAGAGAAGAGAGAAGGAAGTATTGGAAACAAAAAGGGAAGGGTAGAAGCGGGCCAAATAGGAGGAAGGTCTACTAGAGCAGTAACCCGACAAACTAAAAGAGGAAGAGAATTAAACCCTGTGGATATTCTAATTCTAAGGGAGGATGTAACAAAGAGTTACATAGAAGTTGAAGTTTTGAATCACGCTGTACGAACGGTGTGGCCCATTAAGTTATAACGAGAATTATGGGACCATTTGTTAAGTAAGGTATCTTATATGCAAGGAGCGAGTTTATACGGCATTCATATAAAGACTTTTAAAAGGATTATGTGTTACCCCGTTATTAGTACGTTGGGATTGCAGAGTACAATACTCCTATGGCAGTGTGAGCGGATCGTAAAAGGGTGTGAAGGGATTGACGTTGAACCTTAAGTTGCAGTTTATCAAAAGATGGTGTTCTGAGGGAAAAGAGAAGAATAGAAAAAGAAGCCAATGGTATTCTGAAATATGTTTAGAGTTATTGTCCTGTGAACGAAATTATTTGATAAAAGGATAAGGGGTACGATAAAAGGAAAAATAAGGTTTCAGTCCGATTAGATGGGAGTTGTAACTTCGTGTTGGAATAAAGTAATGGAAGGGATAAAATTGTAATTTCTAGAAGACTTGTTTGAAGACCGAGTATTTATGTGGCAAAACGAATGACAGGGAAAGGTGATCTTGGAAAAGAAATAGTAAAGAAACCATGAAGATCCATTTGATGGGAGTTTAGGCCTATCCAGGATTTGTACGTCTACGAGAATATGTGACTCATCACAAATGTGTGCAACTGACCAGATAGATTCAGACGACGAACAGTCACAACTAAGACTAGTTATGGGTCCGCTGAAAGTATGCATTTGCTAAAAAAAAAAGAGGATTAACGGGATGTTAAATATAGGATGATGGACCGACACCCTAAGGGGGAAGGTAGATACGAGCGAGTATGGGATCAGAAGTAGGCCTTGTCAAGAGATGGGAATATGGTGAAAAGAACTAGAAACCACCTCAAAAGGGCATTACACTAATAGGCTGACTAAATGAAGGACAGTTGACAATAAGCATGACCAGTCAGTTATGTGCATGACCAAGTAGAGATTGAAAAGGAACAAACCAAGGGAGAAATTACGTGTAAACTCAAGATAAGAGTGTAATGAGAAGTTCAGAAATAAAGAAGCAAAGAAGGATTGAGTGTGATGGTATTAGAAGTAGATTAGACTAAGGGGGAGGTTGAGTGAAGGAGCCACTGCGAGCTAGTTGTATGGATACGAAGTCTCAGCATCACAAAATAATTATAAAACCACGATACAAGGAAGCCTTAAAGGCAAAAGTATTCAATCCAGAATCTAGTAACATTTTGTCGATAGAAGGAAGTAGAGTTACCGTATGAGAGATACTGAAGTGAAAATCAAATATTCAAAGGAATGCAACAAAGTGATGACATAAATATGTATGATGGTGATATGAAACATTTCCGGCATAGGTATATACACATAGAAACTTGAAGAATATAGACTACTCCAGTATTCCTCCCCGCTTTGAGGACTTTTCCGCCTTGAGATAAATGGGTGAGCAGAACACACCGTTCTGATGTTCAAAGATATGTCATGAGCATGTATGTTAGAACCCTGAAGAAAAATTTGGGTAACCAGTTGATATGGATTGAAATTACGTATGGTACCAGTCATCACTCCAATGTCCATATGACTCGGATAAATGCTCTACAAGAATGGGGGATTATCAGATTGCTTAAAATTCAAAAATCCAAAGTTAACAATCGGGTATTCTCGTAGGGTCGCCAATGGAAGGTGTGATAAGATTTGGTAAGGAGGGTAGGCTCAGTCCCCAATTCGTTAGGCCTTACAAGCTATGTGCAAGGAAGACCAAGTAGTTTATAAGTTAGATCTGCCCTCAGGATTGAAGTCAATTCACCCGGCGTATCGTGTGTTGATGTTTCGTGGATGCATTAGGGATCCTCCCAGAAGTATGCCTGTAAAGGACATCCAGGTCATAGAACAACTGCCCTATTTAGAAGTACCCATTGCCATTCTAGACAGATAATTTTGAAGAATGAGGACTCAAAACGTAGCTTCAGTTTAAGTCCTGTGGAAAGCCAGCATTAACCTGGGAGGCTGAAAAGGTGGGAAGTTCAGGACCTATATTTGTTTCCACCCTCAGAAGAAGCTGTGACAAAGACGCCAGCACCCTTAGGCATGTACTAATTTTTTCTAAAGGTTTTTTCGATCATGCGTGGCCAAAATAAATATTGGTGTTGTGGCCTTGTGAGACACTGTGTATCTTAGGACATTGTGACAGGATGATAGTAATCCAGTCACAGGGGAAATTCTGATGAAGTTTTTATGGAATTCTTAAGAGCTTAACAGTCGAGGACGAATGTTTTTAAGGAGGAAGGAATGTTACACCTTGTAGTTTCTGTACGTTGAGATTCGTTCGATGTTATCTATTCGATTGCAGACATCAGAGTTGTTGTCAAGAAGATGCAAGATCATAGGTGCTCCTTTTACAATTATAAGAGTCCGAGTTCACGTAACAGGTTATATAAGGATTGGAAAACAAGTGAACTAAGGAGATTAAGCTTCCGAGGCTTTGAAGGAAAGTTGGGCAAGGTTTGCTATGGAAATTTTGGTCTAAATGGGAGAAATAATATCCTTTAGTATATTAAGAGTTTTGAAGTGGAACAAAGTCTAAAGTGAGTTTCGGGAAGTCTAGTTTCCAACGCAATAAACCGCTCCTCAATAGGACATCGGGGTAAGGGGATATGGAAGTTACAAGTCGGGCTGGTAGACCAGAATATGGTCTGCGCGAACGCGCCAGGGAGTGGCGCGAACGTGCAGGAGGCCAAGGGCCAACACAGGGCGAACGCGCCACCACGAGGCGCAAACGCGCTGAACAATTTTGAGGCCCAGATTCGGGATAAAGGTCATATTATAAAAAGTGTAATAATAATATACATATGACATTTGGAGACCATATGGTGTAAATCAGGTAGTATGTTGCTTGAGGAAAGCCTCGTTACTGTAAGCTAAGTGGGGTCCACAGTTGGGGTTTTATAAAGGACATATGAAGAGATATATGAGTAGTACATGGAAATTTGAGCAAGTCCTAAGAAAGGCCCTTAAGCCAAATATGGGTATAGGCCCTCCAAAAGGACATCATACGTTTGGAATTTGGAAAACCACAAAGCATGGAACTTGTAGATAATTGAAAGATCTTTCCAGCCATAGGTCGTGGGCCCTCACACGATATCGGGATCAAGAGTTATGACCTTTTTACTGAACGAAGGTGCAGGCAGAAAAACTAAGTCAGCGCGTACGCGCCAAAAGGGGGCGCGAACGCGCTGAAGGAATATTAAGTCGGTCCAGGCAGAACCTGGACCGCTATTTAAAGGGGTTTACCCCTCATTTTCTTCACCAAACACCCCAAATACTCTCCAAAATTCTGGAGAGTTCTCCCCAACCCCCTAAGCCAACTTTTTAGCCCAAACCAGGTATAATTTCTAAATTTCGGTTCGGATAGCGTATAGTTATTGTTGCAGAATCATATAGCGGCGTGTTGTGGCCTAAACTTAGCGTGGAACAGTGAAGATACAGCAATATTAAAGGGAGAAAGGTATGGATATCTTCCTATTTATGTTAATACTGGCTTATTCACGAAAATAGAGCGGTGAAATTATTGTATCGTGAGTTAAGTAGTTATGGAAGTTGGAAAACAACATGTGGGCTGTTTTGTATAATACTTTGTTATGGGAAATGATGTTATGGATGTTGGTATTGTTATTGTGGTTGTGGTTGTTGAATTAAGAATTCAGGCTAGGCATATAAACAGGGGAGATGCTGCCCGATTTTTGGCAGAATATAAAATAGTTTAGCTTGAACACTAGGACAAGTGTATGATAATGAGTCCAAGGCATAATTCCTTTCCTAATAATTCATAAATGTTTTCCAAAATGTTCGTATTTTCTAAATCAGAGATTTATGGCTCTGTGAGCTCTTATTATAACAACGATGAACCTGTTTTCACAATGATAATGATGATTTCAAAGATGAGAATATTCTCCTACGATGATTATGATGATGATGATTCTGTGTTTAAAGGTTCCAAGTTTACGATTTCAATAACGATATAAAAATGTTGAGCTATTTCTTGATTTCTCAATTTTATTCATGGATGATGACTATTT
The DNA here is from genome assembly GCF_019175385.1 of Lycium barbarum. NCBI lineage: Eukaryota > Viridiplantae > Streptophyta > Magnoliopsida > Solanales > Solanaceae > Lycium > Lycium barbarum. Next base: position 44,899,306 of record NC_083342.1, on the reverse strand, counting down.
TTAAAGATTCCAAAGTACATGAATTGACGCCTTATGAGATTTATGATCTTATTCTATGTTTCTCTTGAAGATATTCTTCATTGATAGTTTCACCTTATAATAATTGTTCTTTCAAGGTGAGACAAAGCGACAATGATTATTGCATAATATAATCGGAGGTTACCGATCTTACGTCACTCCGATAGAGATATAGTTTTCCTGGGCTCTCCTGCTTGCTGCTTATATGATATATGTATATGATACATGAACATGCCATATGTACATGACACATGAACATGATATATGTGTATGTACATGGGGAATATGGGAAAAAAGGAATGGCGCTATAGACGCATGACCACCTGATCAGTTGGCGTAACATGATATCATCCCGGACGCGGGACATATGTGGTTAAATGGATCGGGCCGACATTCCTTTGTATATTTTCTGTATATATGAACAAGAAATGTTTTTCAAAGAAAGCTAAGCATGCATAGCATCCGCCCTAAGAGGCACTCATATGTACAGGTTACTCTTTTATCTTACGATATGCTCTATATTTCCATTCTGTTATTATCCATACTTGTATCCCTTATTATATTATTGTTCATGCCTTACATACTCGGTACATTACTCGTACTGACGTCCCTTCTTGCGGACGCTGTGTTCATGCCCACAGGTAGACGGGGAGACGGTACAGATCCCTAGGAGCCTTGTCAGCAGCTCTGCAGAAGCACTCCACTACTCCGGAGTTGCCGCATATCGGTACATTATTTTGTGTACATATTTTGGGGCACGACGGGGTCCTGTTCCGTCCTAATTTTCAGTATTCCATTTAGAGGCTCGTAGATACATATGAATATATGGGTAATAGATGTCTCACGACCACCTTAGTGTATTTTTGTATATCACTTTTGACACCTCGAGAGCTTATGTATATATACATGTTTTGTGAAGATATTTAGTGACCATTTCACTGCAAGTATGTTGGGAATTATGATTGCACAGGTTGAGCGATAGATAGTATGATAAGGGGTGCTCGTTAGCTAATACTGGGTATCTGTCATGGCCCTCTTGTTGGGTGGTGACAGGGTAAGTATGTAAGTTCGTGACGAGGTGAAATAACTTATATTGAAAATCTTGAAGGTCTTGATTTATCTGTTGTTACACCTCAGAAATTTCTCCGTGAACGTACAATGAAAAGACCAACGAAGAGTATGAGTGTACGATGTTTTACTAAGAAGGGGTTGACTACTTATGAGTTTTGAAAATGCGAAAGTTGCAGATTTGCACTTCAGCCCAGTTGGTCGTAAAATAGAATACGACCCGTAAAGTGGTTTACGGACCGTAAACTGCTATCGTCCTCCTATATACAAAATTTCAACTTTCTGCCAAATGTCTACATGGTTAAATACGACTCAGAATACGGACCGTAAATCGAAATACGGCCCGTAAACTGTGACCGTAAACCACCATGACTCCAACAAACCTTTCTGGTTCTGTTATGGTTAAATACGGTCGTGAAGGACAGACCGTAAACCAGAATACGGCCCGTAAAATGGGTTTAGGGCCACTGTGCACTTCGACTACTGTTCATAAAAATTAGATTTTAAGTTAAGTATAAGGGACCCTTTTTCATTTCATTCATTTCATTTTCACCCCACACTTCAAGAAACATCTAGAATACTCTCTAATAATGATCCACAAGAGAAGCAAAGGAAAATCAAGATCAACAACACTAAAACCATGAAATCAAGAGTGTGAAACTCATCAAAGTTCATCTACACCAAGAAATTGCAAAGGAAGTGAAGTAGGGTTTTTGGCCTAGAAGAGTATTGCTACTCAAGGCTCATTCCTACCACATCTAAGGTAAGTGTTATGAATTTCTCATGATAATCGAAGTATTTATACGTTGAAACACTTGGAGTATAGAAAAGTGTAGTAAATGGGTCATAAAATGTGAATAGTGCCATAGTTGAATGATAGTTGGATTGAATTATGAATGTTGATGCGTTGGGAGTATAAATATGTTATAAATGACGTGTAGACCATAAAATAGGTGTGATGTAGGAGAAAATGTGATGATGAGCTAAAACCCGTAATTGTGGAGAAATTGGAGAAAAATGGTGGAATGTGGTAAATATAGATAAATGACGATTGTTGATACGATATTGTGAGTGTTGTTGTGAATGTTTGGTAGTTGAAATGAAACATGGGAAAAGTAGTAGAAACAAAGGAAATGCTGCCCAATTTTCCCTAGAAAATAGTCACGTGTTCTTATAGTCGATTAACTTACGTTGATGCGAATTCTCTTGAAGGTAAAGATGCGAATATTGAAGAGGAACGATCAAGCGGTAGAATAGCTAAAGGAAAAGGTATGTAAGGCTTATCTTTTCTTTCAAAAGGCATGAATCCTTCAAGTCTTATATAATCCTTCTACAAAACGAAGCCTATGAGTCCTTCAATATATTGAATTACATACGAATATGATGGTGATGATAATGAGCTAGAGTATAACGATTCAAGAAATTGTGGCATGATGTTCCTATAAGGCTAATGATGTTATCTTTGTTAACACTCGCCTTATGCTCTATTTCCTTCAAGGCAAGACACGATACTCATAAACGTTCATAATATAAGCGGGGGCTCTCAACCTTACGTCACCCCGACATTGTTATAGATTGTTCATAAGCCTCAATGTATGTCCTATGACCAATGTTTCGAGAAACTACGAGTCTATGTTCATAAAGGATTTCATGTGAGATAAAGGTAAGAGATACGCTATAGAAATGATAATGGAAATGATGAGCTTAAGCCCAAAGATTATAAAGACTATCATACGATATTTATACGAAATTCATGCTACGAATATGATGTGATTTTCATAGATTGTCTTTAAATTTAAATGTGTGCATTAATGAAAGGTTACGATAAGCTTATAAGATGTATGTGATGGCAATGATAATGATGAGATATATTGATCCTTGTATGATGCATGTGATATGGTCGAGCCACTACGTTACCGAATATGGAAGATATGTATGTGATATTGTCGAGCTACTACGTGGCCGAATACGGATACTGTCGAGCAACCATGTGGCCGAATACGAATATTGTCGAGCCCTATGTGGCCGAATACGGATAATGTTTTATGTGTATAAGAAGCTACGGCACGACGATGATGAATTATATGACATGATGATGTATACGGTATGATGGTTCATGTACGACGATTATGTATATGTGATATATGTATGAAATGTAGTCACCCTTAATGGTCGCACAGGTTTTGCCTTCACCTCATGACTTATGATTTCTCTATTATGTTTGTTTCATTCATGCGTTACATACTCAGTACAATATTCGTACTGACGTCCGTTTTCTTTGGACGTTGTGTTCATGCCCACAGGTAGACAGGGAGACGGCGCAGACCTTTAGGAGCTATCAGCAGATTTGCAGAAGCACTCCATTATTCCGGAGGTGCTAATCGGGTTTATACTTTTGTGTATATATATATATATATATATATATATATAAAAGTATTTTGGGCACGACGGGGTCTTGTCCCGTCCATATGTCTAGTACTCTAGTAGAGGCTCGTAGATACGTATGTGTGGGGTATATGGTCTCACAAGGTCACTACTGTATACACGTAGATATGTGTACATTATCTTTTGATAGCCAAAGGGCTTATGTATATAAAAGTATTTATGTTCTTTAATGAAAATGATTTTCTTATGATTATGAGTTTATGAACGAAAAATGAGGCTTAATGAGTATGATGAGTAGTAGAACGAGCGGTGCTCGGTGGTCAGCCCCGGGTACCCGTCACGGCCCCTAGCTGGGTCGTGACAGAAGTGGTATCAGAGCAGTTCAGTCCTAGAAAGTGTCTACGAGCCGTGTCTAGTAGAGTCTCTTTTATGGTGTGTTGCGCGCCACATCAATAAACAAGAGGCTACAGGGCATTTAGGAAAACAAAATGACCATCTTTCTTCTTATGAGATCGTGCGATAGAGCCGTGTATAAGGTTTTATCCTCCCTAATAGTGTGTTGTGATTTCAGAATGCCGCCAAATGGAAAAGCTACAACCGCCCAGAAGGGCAAGACTACGGCAAAGAGGCGGGTATAAAGAGAGCCTCCGATGTATGTAGAAGAGGGCAAGTCACATAATGAGGCCCTATCTAATACTTCCTCCACCCCGCCTAATGTGGAAGAACAAGGAGGAGCTCCAGCTCCAATTCCTCCCCCGGTTGCTTCGGGTCAACAAGTGACTGAGGCTATCCGCTTATTGACACATCTAGTTGCCGCCCAGGCATAGCTACAGGGTTCAGGTTCAAGTGACAGGGCCGTTAGTACTAGAGCCCGCGATTTTATGACCTTAAATCCTCCGGAGTTCTTTGGGTCAAAGCAAGGATTTATTGATGAGATGTTGAGGACATTGAAAATTATCCATGCCTCCGAGACTGAATCCGTGGAGTTAGCTTCTTACAGACTCCGGGACGTGGCAGTCTTATGGTATAATATTTGGGTATTATCAAGAGGAGAGAATGCGCCTCATCCGGTTTGGCAAAAATTTGTAGATGTCTTCATCCGCCACTACTTGCCACCTGAGGTCCGCCGAGCTAGAGCAGATAAGTTCTTAAATTTGAAACAAGGGAATATGAGTGCCCGAAAGTATAGCCTTCAATTCAATTCGTTGGCTAGATATGCCCCGGCTATGGTGGCCGATATGGGAGATAGAGTGCATAGGTTTGTAGGCCACAATTGTTCAAAGATTGCTTAACGGCTTCATTGTAAGACGGGATGGATATCTCTCGCATTCAAGCCCATACTCAAAATCTCGAAGAGCAATGACATCCGCAAAGGGGCGAGCGAGATATGGATCAGGGGCCAAGTAAGAGGGCCAGATCCATAGGTGGTGATAGCGACCATAGAAGGGGATCGAGGAAGACGTATTCTAGGCACTCAGGTCAGTCGGTGACTAGTATACCTCCACGAGTTGCAGACCAGGGGTCCGACTTCTCTAGTCATCCCGGACCTGATTAGAGTTTCACCGAGTCGGGCTCTCGGTATAGGAGTGATTCAGGCCAGAGGAGATCATCTATACCACAATGTACCCAGTGCGGTAAGCTACATTGGGGACCATGCCGATTGGGCTCGGATGTTTGTTATGTTATCGGCCAGTCGGGTCACTTTATGAGAGAGTGATCGTTTCGAGGCGGTAGGCACGCGGTTCAGCCCGCAGGATCAGCGGCTGGTTCTTCTTCGGTGCGGCGGGAGGGCAGACTTCCCCGGTTTCCGCAGGACGAGGTAGAGGAAGAGGGGGAGCAACTACTTCAGGTGCCACTCAGCCCCGTATATATTCTTTAGCTGAGCGATAGGATCCAGAGTCATTTCCCGATGCCGTCACAGGTATATTTGTACCTTTGATACTATGTGAAAGGAGAAATAAATATTTATCATATTAAACAAGTATGAATTGAGAGGTTTTATGCTATGTAGCGACGGTAATCGGTAAAGTACGATATGTGGTATTAACAATTTTTATATATATATCCTTGAGGATAGTATTGATCCACCACTGGTAATCTATATGAAATACCTTTAGAAATACTACCTATAAGACTTAAAGGGGATTGTGAGGACGATGCTTCACAAGCTTTAAGGAAGTAGGGTGTGAAGGGTAGAACCTCCAAGATAGTAGTTGCTAAAGAATAGCGGAAAGATCGGGTCTGTTAAAAAAAAGTAAGAGAGTGACATGCGCTACCGAGCAAGTCAGTTATTGATGAAAGCTTCCTTATCGTGCAGACTATATTGTCAATATATTTTTATGAAGATGTGAGTGTGAGGAAAATATACGAGACATGAGTTATAGCACTTTAGAAGTTACTACTACAAGATTATGGAGTTAGTAGTACGAGGCTGCATAATCAATAAAGGACATGAGAGATGTCCTAAAAGAATTTACTGTACGATGAAAAGGGAATGGGAGAGATGTAAGTTAAGAACCAAGCTTGAAAAAAGTATGTACGTTTTCTTTTCATGCTTTTGGGTCATGTGTGGCCATAGATATGTTGCTATTATGTTGTGGACCTGTGAGGCAATGATATTATAGGTTGTTGTGACAGGGTGGTAGTACCATATTACAAGGGAAACTCTGGCAAATTTTTCGTAGAATCCCCGCTGACTTAACATTCGAGGACGAATGTTCCAAAATGGGGGGAAGAATGTTACACCTCGAAAATTTCTCCGTGAACGTACAATGAAGAGTATGAGTGTACGATGTTTTACTAAGAAGGGGATGACTACTTATGAGTTTTGAAAAAGCGAAAGTTGCAGATTTGCACTTCAGCCTAGTTGGTCGTAAAATAGTATACGACCCTTAAAGTGGTTTACGGACCGTAAACTGCTATCGTTCTCCAATATACAAAATTTCATCTTTCTGCCAAATGTCTACATGGTTAAATACGACTCAGAATATGGACCGTAAATCGAAATACGGCCCGTAAATCGAAATACGGCCCGTAAACTGTGACCGTAAACCACCATGACTCCAGCAAACCTTTCTGGTTCTGCTATGCTTAAATACGGTCGTGAAGGACGGACCGTAAACCAGAATACGGCCCATAAACTGGGTTTACGGCCACTGTGCACTTCGACTACTGTTCATAAATATCAGATTTTAAGTTAAGTATAAGGGACCCTTTTTCATTCCATTCATTTCATTTTCACTCCACACTTCAAGAAACATCTAGAGTACTCTCTAATATTCATCCACAAGAGAAGCAAAGGAAAATCAAGATCAACAACACTAAAACCATGAAATCAAGAGTGTGAAACTCATCAAAGTTCATCTACACCAAGAAATTGCAAAGGAAGTGAAGTAGGGTTTTTGGCACAGAAGAGTATAGTGCCATAGTTGAATGATAGTTGGATTGAATTATGAATGTTGATGAGTTGGGAGTATAAATATGTTATAAATGACGTGTATACCATAAAATAGGTATGATGTAAGAGAAAATGTGATGATGAGCTAAAACCCGTAAATGTGGAGAAATTGGAGAAAAATGGTAGAATGTGGTAAATGTAGATAAATGACGATTGTTGATATGATATTGTGAGTGTTGTTGTGAATGTTTGGTTGTTGAAATGAAACATGGGAAAAGTAGTATAAACAAAGGAAATGCTGCCCAAATTTCCCTAGAAAATAGTCATGCGTTCTTATAGTCGATTAACTGACGTTGATGTGAATTCTCTTGAAAGTAAAGACGCGAATATTGAAGAGGAACGATCAAGCGGTAGAATAGATATAGGAAAAGGTATGTAAGGCTTATTTTTTCTTTCCAAAGGCATGAATCCTTTAAGTCTTATATAATCCTTCTACAAAATGAAGCCTATGAGTCCTTTAATATATTGAATTACATACGAATATGATGGTGATGATAATGAGCTAGAGTATAGCGATTCAAGAAATTATGGCATGATGTTCCTATAAGGCTAATGATGTTATCTTTGTTAACACTTACCTTATGCTCTATTTCCTTCAAGGCGAGGCACGATACTCATAAACGTTCATAATATAAGCGGGGGCTCTCAACCTTACGTCACCCCGACATTGTTATAGATTGTTCATAAGCCTCAATGTATGTCCTATGACCAATGTTTCGAGAAACTACGAGTCTATGTTCATAAAGGATTTCATGTGAGATAAAGGTAAGAGATACGCTATAGAAATGATAATGGAAATGATGAGCTTAAGCCCAAAGATTATAAAGACTATCATACGATATTTATACGAAATTCATGCTACGACTATGATGTGATTTTCATAGATTGTCTTTAAATTTAAATGTGTGCATTAATGAAAGGTTACGATAAGCTTATAAGATGTATGTGATGGAAATGATAATGATGAGATATATTGATCCTTGTATGATGCATGTGATATGGTCAAGCCACTACGTTACCGAATATGGAAGATATGTAAGTGATATTGTCGAGCCACTACGTGGCCGAATACGGATACTGTCGAGCCACCATGTGGCCGAATACAGATATTGTCGAGCCCTACGTGGCCGAATACAGATAATGTTTTATGTGTACGAGAAGCTACGACACTACGATGATGAATTATATGACATGATGATGTATACGCTATGATGGTTCATGTACGACGGTTATGTATATGTGATATATGTATGAAATGTATTCACCCTTAAAGGTCGCGCAGGTTTTGCCTTCACCTCATGACTTATGATTTGTCTATTATGTTTGTTTCATTCATGCCTTACATACTCAGTACAATATTCGTACTGACGTCCGTTTTCTTTGGACGCTGTGTTCTTGCCCATAGGTAGACAGGGAGACGGCGCAGACCTTTAGGAGCTATCAACAGATTTGCAGAAGCACTCCATTATTCTGGAGGTGCTAATCGGGTTTATACTTTTGTGTGTGTATATATATATATATATAAAAGTATTTTGGGCACGACGGGGTCTTGTCCCGTCCATATGTTTAGTACTCTAGTAGAAGCTCATAGATACGTATGTGTGAGTTATATGGTCTCACAAGATCACTACTGTATACACGTAGATATGTGTACATTATCTTTTGATAGCTAAAGGGTTTATGTATATAAAAGTATTTATGTTCTTTAATGAAAATGATTTTCTTATGATTATGAGTTTAAGAACGAAAAAGGAGGCTTAATGAGTATGATGAGTAGTAGAACGAGCGGTGCTCGGTGGTCAGCCCCGGGTACCCGTCACGGCCCCTAGCTGGGTCGTGATATCTGCTTATGTTATTGAATTTATGTTTTATTGCGTGAACTAATCTTAGTCGACCTATGATGCTTACCAGTACGTGTGGTGTACTGATACTACTCTTGCTACGTCCATTTTGGGGTGTAGCTATGTTGCAGGTTCTAGCGAAGTTTTGTCGTGTGGATTTATCGTATATTCATCTGCAGCCTCGCTCATCTCATTCCAGGCAGAGGCTATGTCATTTATTTTATCTTCCTGTACTGTAGGAGCTCTTGTACCTTTCTAGACTGGATTCCGGGAATTTCTTTTTAGTTTTATTGCATTTTAAAACAGAGTCTGTACAAAGCTTTTGCTTAAATTTTATGATTTTTGAAAGATTGTTGTCGCAACTGTTTAATTGTTTGGTTTAGTTGGTAAGGGTTCGCCTACTAGGATAGTAATATGGTAGGGGCCTTCCTGACCCATGGGTTGGGTCGTGACAGTTGGTATCAGAGCCTAGGTTACCGGTCTCACAAGTACAAGAGCAAATGTCTTGTCGAGTCTTGTGCAATGGTACGATGACGTCCGTATTCGTCCGTAAGAGGCTATAGGACATCTAGAAGTTTCCCTTTATTCATTCCATCGTGCTGCCTTAAATACCCCGTCTCCTAGTTGGATTCAATTGGTATCTGGATGATTCTAATTGGTATCTTGATGGGACAATTGGTATCTGTCGATTCCAATTGGTATCTCTCTATTTCGACTCAAGGAAGACCTTCTATGAGTAGGTGCGTAATTATTTGTGTGACCAAACGAAAATTTTTGTGGTAATGTTGGTGTTATAGACTGGGTACTGATTTTGGGAATATTAGCAAGTTAATGGCGCAATCATACTCATAGGTGAAAACCATGTTTTACGCGCTAATCATTTAAGTAAAACCCCTACGCGATCTGAGTTGGAGTACCAAAAAATTCAGCCACTGGCACAGTAGCACCGCTGTAGGGGTACGGGGACTGCTATAGCTGGCTTCAGACCACTATAGCGGACCCAGAGTTTCTGGGAGGGCCGCTATAGCAATGTACTCACCGCCATAGTGGTACCGCCACAGCGGTCGATTGACCGCCACAGCAGTACCATTTGACCAGTAGCTCTTTCTTCCTCTCCTGTTTTGCCAAGTTGTGTAGTCCATCAACAAAACAAGAATAAATCAATGTCCAAAGCAGATACTTTCATAAAAACATCCGCCCAACGAGGGAAATTGTCTTACGAGCGCCCTTAAACCGAGGTACCTGCATCAAAACAACTAAACAAAGTTTATCCAAACATGCCAAAACACAACCAAAGCAACAAATTGTCTAAACATCAAAGCCCAACACGGGAAAATGCTAACCAAAGCTGATAAAGGGAGGGGGGGGGGGAATCTCTAAGCCACTCCTCGGCTATTCGCCTCATCGTCACTAGAGTCCTCGCTGCCAAGTCCGGACTCGCTGAGGAAAGAGAACTAGGAGGCATCTCTGGTAGTCACCTTGGGAGGTTTCACTTTCAGGACTAGGGCCTTCAAGAGACTCTTGATACCTTTCCACATCTTCACAAATAGCTTGTCCCTAGTCCGCCTCTTTTTCTTCTCCTTATTCAGGTCATCCCGGAGATCCACATGGGCCTGGGCCAAGGATCCATAGGCTTTCTGAAAAGCATCCATAGCCTCTCCCATCTTGGTCTGGGTCTCCATGTAACCCTTCATCTGCTCAGCAGTAAAATAGCCAGTACCCGCAGCACTGCTAGATGACCCGACCTCTATGGAAGGCCGTGCAAACCCCATCATGGTTTCCCTCACCGCAGCCATATCAGCCTCAATGCACTCCAGAGTACCCGGGATCTGTGACTGCCTCCCGTCCTGTGGCCCATCGCTGTCCTCGCTATCATCCGAGCCAGTCCTCTTTCGTTTTGCCCTTCCCTGTGATCCCTTGAACTTCAAAGGGTCAAAAGCGACATTGCACTCCACATAGCAGTCCCGATGCTCCATGGGCACCGCAGCATTATGACAGAGATGGGTAATCAGGGAGGGAAACATCAAGCTCGAGCCAGCCTTGGCTATAAAACCCCGCCACTCCTCGATCACTTGCATACCCACATTCACGGTCACACTATCCAGGATGCAAGCCACCACATTGGCTCGCGGGTAAGTGACATCAGTAGTATTACTCGAAGGGCGAACCCGCCGGGCAATGAGGTTTAACTACCTTCGGGCCTCAGGAGTAAAGTGTCTGCCCTTTATAGCCTAACGTGAGACAACCCAAGTAGTCTTCTTCCTCTTTGATTCTCGTACCAACATCCTCACCAACCATGGCCCGTTACCTTCAACGTCCTTAGCCCGAAGCTCATCATGTGAAGGGTTGGGCAGCCCATGAATAACAATAATGGCCTCAGCACCCATCTTTACGTTAACCCCTCGAATGATAATCTTTGGCTCCGAAACAGTCCAATCCATAGTAGGGAGCATAGCATAGAACTCTTAGACCTAATTATAGTTTATTTTCTCGGGCTCCTCGACTAACGGGCACTATCGAATGCAGTGTAGAGTCTGATAGAATACCGGAGCCAGCTCTTCAACTCAGTCCATAATGAAAGCCCATTCATAAAGCAAGCCCTTGTTCTGTTGTTCCATGTAACGCCTTTTACAAGAATGGTTGGGGAACTTAGCATTTGGGGGGGGGGGAGTGTGTGCTTGTGGTCCTTGTTGTTGTTGGTCCGCCATAGTAAAGTTAGAGAGTTATCCTGAAAAGCAGAGTCAGAATAGTGTGGTGCAAGTGGTTATGTCACGACCCAACCCCGTGGGCCGTGACTAGTACCCGATCTGGGCACCCAAACACATATATCCAATGCTATCTCAACTGTTATCAAACGCATTCAAGTATAAAGCAGAAGCCGTCAAGGCTATATTTCAAATTTAGATAATTTCTAGAAAATTTTGGCAGAGTTTCCTTTGTTTTACAGACTATCCAAAATAACCCTGCGCACAGAAAATACCAACAAAGGCCACACCGGCCAACAAAGCATCATATAAACATATGCGGACCGGCCGCCGCGGCGAATGGGGTCGCCCTAAACACAACATATACACACATCCGTACAGAAAGACCCTAACCCACAAACATATCTACAGGCCTCTAACAGACTTTCAGAGTCATATGACGGGACAGGGCCCCGCCGTACCCGGAGTTGCCATACATATAGAATATACAGAAGACAGAAGGTATATACCAAAAGTACACGCTCCGGACCAAAGGAGCTCTTCAAAATAGCAGTATCAGAGCCCTAGACTGGCGGCGTATCTTCAGGTGCGTCTGTACCTGCGGGCATGTAGCGCAGCCCCCGAAGAACCGGGGGTCAGTACGAAAAATGTACCGAGTATGTAAAGCAGAAACATAACAAACATAATCATAGCATGAACCGGAAGCACAAAAGTATAACGGACAAAACCATAAATCAAACGGACGGACATAATTATGGTCCAGACGGACGGGCAGAATCACAATCCATACGGACAGGCGGAATCAGAATCCATATCAGACAGACAAAATCAGAATCCAATCAGACAGACAGAATCATAATAGGGCACAGGAACGTGGTCGCCACTCCTGCCTCTGGCGCCACAACATATCATATTTCAGAAGATTTCATATCTTCGAACATCTCCGTCACATAACACATCATATCATAACCACGGTAACCCCGGGGACAGATGACACGCCGGGAAACCAGACACATCATATATCGTAACATATACACGGTAACCGGGAATGACATATACCACAGTACCCCGGAACCGGAGACATCATACTTCGGAATTCATACATGGGACCCGACCCCCGACAAAGGACTCGGCGGCCCATCCGCACGATATAAACCGGCCCGGGATCCGGTGAAAGGAAGCATTGAGACATCTACGAACAGATTAATGAGAATCCACATACATACAGATCGTTATACCGACTCAATCAAACTGAAGTAGGCCAAATGGCGAGTCAAATCAGGGTATTCGGATAGCGTTCATAATATGCGCCTATATCCTGCTTGGGAAGGCACGACGGATTATTACCAGAATCAGATTTTCAGATGTCAAAGCCATTTTGTAAAATTTATATAAAAAGTAGTCATATCATGATCAGAATAATAGTCCAAATGTTGTCTGAGAAAGTCGGACAAAAACAAAGTAGTTAAAGTTATACAGAAAGTATCGGGCCTTGAGGGCCCACCTCGGGCCAACCCGAGGAGACGTACGTAAATTACAGATAGTAGACCTTATGAGGTCGTCCATAATCATTTGGAAGTATTCCGACTCCGTTTAGGAAGGTTGCATACTTAAAGCTCACTTTGAAGACAAGTTATAAGGAAAATGATTCAATCTCACTGAAGGAATTGGGGCGGATTTCCATCTCGAATTCCGAGGAACGGAGTCGTATCTAAGGCTCGCGGCCGAGCCTATTATGTTCAAAACATGCCTAAGAATGAAGGGGTAAGCTTTACATACCTCGATTGCGCCTTATGCTCGCTTAGCTTCACTTCCAATTTCGTCCAAAATCTACAAATGGTCATGTTTACCAATTGTCAAATTCAAGCCTTTAAGAATCCAAATTTTATTACTTGCCTACCGAAATTTCGGCAGCATTTCCCTTATACATATAGCCTCCCCGAGATTCAACTCGGCTCAACACAACCAACAACAACCCAACAACAACATCAACAATTTTCATAATTCACAATATACGCAATTAGTCTACTTTACGACATAATGCAATAATCCTCATTTCGACTTTACACTTCCAAATCAATACCAACATATGCCGTAAAACAGCCCGCACATTATTTTCCAAATTTTCCCAACCAACCAATTCGCGATATAACTATTTAATAATTTCGCAAAGAGGTCAAAATTAACACTAACAACATCAATAACAACATCCTCCACATTCTACAAGTTAAACACATTTGTTTTCATCCAAAATTTTCTTCAAACCCCATTCTACAATTCAGCCATACCAACAAACGAATTTATCACGTTATTTCTTCGTTCTAATCCGTTAAAACTCTAAATAAACTTGTTAACAATAAAAAAAAAAGCCTTATTCATACCTTAAGTGCACAGCCACCACGTCCACCCTCTTATTATTAGTTGATTTTTAGCTCAAATCGAAGGCAACGCGACGTAGAACACTTTTCTCTTCATGGGCTTCGGGATTCGGGGCTCCGATTTTGGTCAAAAATTGATTTTTTTTCCCTAGGCTCTCCTATCTCTTTTTCTCTAGAGTTTTCCAGGTTTCTTGATCTAAAAATGAGGGAGAGAAATTGAATTGTTTCTATTAAAAGCGTGGGTAATGGGCCTGACCCGAATTGGAATCGGGTTGGGCCCATTTCACTGCCCAGCTTGACCTTTCGACCTTAAAACGTCCATATCTCCTTGTACCGACGTCGCCCGGGAGCCCACGACCAACCGTTGGAAAGCTATTTCAATTATCTACAACTTTTATTTCTGGGCGTTTTCCCACATTCCAAACGTATAATGCCGTTTTTGCCCCTCCAGGTCAGATCATCCGAAAACGTTTTCTTAAAAATATTCGTTTAGAGGGCTTCCACTTTGATTTGGCCCCAGGGCCCTTCACGGGTTGTGTTTAACTTTACATATACGATTCATATAAATTTTCACATGTCCCAAAAAAATCTTGATGTGTGGGCCCCACCTCAGCTTACAAATAATTCAACGTTCGAAAATGCAGGATATAACAGGTTAGCGGTTATAGACCATGCATGAAATAGTAGAAAAGCCAGAAATTTGATTCTGCCTGAAGCAGCTCCGCTGTGGTGGTGGTATGGCCGCTGCAGCGAAGCCGCTATAGTGGTAAGAGGGCCGCTACAATGGCCAAGGCGTCGCCATAGCGGTGCTTTGTCGCTATTATGGGCTCGCTATAGCGAGCAGGTCACCGCTATAGCGGCCACCTCCCAGACTTGATGGGCCGCTCCCAGCGACAGTTCCATCGCTACAGCGGTACCGCTGTAACAGTGGAAGGATCGCTGCAGCGGTCCTACCTTTTCCAGTCCGAAAAATTCCTACCCCAACCTTTTTCAAACCTAAAATTTTACCATGGTTAGGATCAAGTAGTATGATAGCATGCATGATTTTTGTAACGTGTTTTACCCCGTTTCAACTACCATAGTTACCAACATTTTGAGCAAGAACTCCGAAAATTTGCACCGCTACAAATCATCCCATCCCAACATAAAACTACCACATATTTAGCAGATCTTTGGTATAAAGTGTTGCTAAGACATTATGAACGTAAATTAACCCCCCATGATCCTAGGAACTACCCTCCCCAAGAACCAAAGACCCCTTTTTGTCTAGAAAATCGAATTTCTTCCTAATCTAGCAAGTTAGGCATGGAATTTCCAAAATAAGAAGCCATAGACAAGTTATAGGTCAGTGAAGGAGAGCACATACCTTGAAATGGTGAGAGATCTGTAAGCCTGGCAAGAGAAAAATGAACTTTAGGGTATAGAGGAAACCTTTGCTTTTTTAGATTTTGTGTAAGTATTTTGGTAAATGGAAGGGGGTAGGGTGGTTATAAGGGAGTGGGGAGGGAAATGAGAGGTTGGGTAATGTATAAGGGGGGAAGAATTTCGTGGGCAGTGGAGAGGTTTTCAGTTAAGGGGGAATAAGGGAAGTGGGAGGGGTGAACTCCCCTTTATTTATTTTTTGATTCTGCCCGATTATAGCTGTGGGCGGCATTTCAATTGCTGCAGCGGTACCGCTATGGCGGTCCTCTGGCCGCTATAGCGGTGGCAGTGAAAATTTTTGTTTTGTTTTTGTTTTGTTTTGTTATTCATTCTTTCCCCATAGCAACAGCTCGAAACCCTGTTTCTCATGGTGTATGACCCAGGAAGGTGACCTTACCTTACCCCACCCCGTTTAGGGACGAACGGTAGTTTAATTGGTATTTGGTGTAACGCCCCGCCCGATCGTTATTTAATATTTCACGAACCCATGCCCAATCTAGGTTGAGGGTCGTAAATAGAGAGCTCCATGATGTGTATTAATGGTTGAGAATGGGAAAAATAAATTTCGAAAAGAATTAGAATTTGCAGGCTTGGGAAAAGAAGCGGACCGCTATATGTGGACCGCCATAGCGGTACCGCTATAGCGGCGTAGGGACCGCCGCAGCGGTCCACGCGGGCCAGTTATGCGTTTTTGGTTACTTAGTGTATTTTCTCTCCTTTTTCAATAGAAGACTCCCAAGGGCTGTTCTTAGGGTTCCATATGAAAGAAAAACCCTTGACACCAAGAAAAAGAAACCCTTCTAAATTTCCTTCCCACCTTTCCCTACGAATATTTGCGCTCTTGGATTCATATGAAGGCTAAGAAGACGAGAAATTCATGGAGATTAGATTAGCTATTCGTCAACAAGGTAGGTTATGGTTTACTTAAGTTAGACTTTAATTAGTAAATTGTATATACGTTAGAGTTGACGAGAGATTGCATGATTAGGTCTAGGGACATAGAGGTTGGATAGATATACTTGGAAACCTAGCTAAATATTGTGTAAATAATAACTAGAGAATAATGAGTATCTAGTTGTGTGTTGAGTACTATCATCGCAAGGTTTATGTGTACAAGGTGTGAATTGATTATTTATCATGGCTAAAAAGGGGGCATTGCATTGTTTAGAAACTGTATTCCTAGGAGTATTCTATATCTAATTTTATTTCCAGATACATTGAATTATTCACATGATTGTCATACTTGCTCACAAGAGGTTATGTTGAGAAACTAAAGGGATTTGGGAAACGCAATAATGATTTGAGCATTAATGATAAAGAGGGTAAGAAATTCTGTTATTAATAAATATGTGAAAAGGCATTGTGACCTAGATTATGAGCTCGTGGTCCGAGGTTCGTTCCGAAAACGAGGAGCACACTGATGTGGACCGCGTCCGAGGTACTTTCCGGAGCAGAGGTTTATGCTCAGGTCTAAGGACTGAATCCAGAACGAGTAGTATATGGACACCATGGGTCCCCTGCAGGTCATGACTACTGTGCAATGACATCAGTTAGCATGTATATATAGAGTGTTTGGGCTCTTGCATCGCATTTTTATTTCATTACATCTCATACTGTTATGCCCTTATAATTGTGTACGGTCAGTTTGTTATATTGCATTGTGTAATTCTGCTGATTTTGTTGAGGTTGTGGGAAGGGGTGACTGTTACAAAGGTAAGAGTAAGCACAAATCCTACCGGGTAAGATTGATTTAGTGGACGTGACGTAACTTTGTAAGTGAATTGGATAAAAAGGTTTACGGCTAAAAGTTAGAATTTGATGTTAGTGTAACTGAGAAGATGAGACTTAATAATTGACTTAAAGGAAGGGGGAATGGGATTGAGTGACAGGGTAAGTAGGTAAGTTCGTGACGAGGTGAAATAACTTATATTGAGAATCCTGAAGGTCTTGACTTATCTGCTTATCTTATTGACTTTGTGTTGTATTGCGTGAACTAATCTTAGTCGACCTATGATGCTTACCAATACATGTGGTGTACTGATACTACTTTTGCTACATCCTTTTTGGGAAGTAGATATGTTGCAGGTTCTAGCGAAGTGTTGTCGTGTGGATTTATTAGATATTCATCTACAGCGTCGCTCATCTCATTCTAGGCAGAGGCTGTGTCATTTATTTTGTCTTCATGTATTGTAAGAGCTCTTGTACCTGTCTAGACTAGATTCCGGGAATTTCTTTTCAGTTTTATTGTATTTTAAAACAGAGTCTGTACAAAGATTTTACTTAAATTTTGTGATTTTTTAAAGATTGTTGTTGCAACTGTTTAAATGTTAGGTTTAGTTGGTAAGGGTTCGCCTACTAGGATATTAATATGGTAGGTTCCCGCACGACCCGTGGGTTGGGTCGTGACACCTAAGAAGCCGATCCATCATTTAAAGAAAAGAGGGGCTGGAATGCGTAGAAGAAAAGAAAGATTAATGTGGAGTCCCTGTATTTTGGACCATTCCCCAATTCTACTAGTGAGACACGTATTCGGCTGCATCTGCAGAGTCCATTGGACCACTTCGAGATGGACCCAAGACTTAGACACATTTCTACTTAAGTCCATGGCATGGAGGCACAGATTCACTAGCATGTGGCTGGTCTCCCTGCGGGCCCAGCTAGAGAGGGTTCCTCCACTACTCCTACTAGTCTGACCTTAGCGACTGTGATGCGGGAGCATCATACTATCAAAGAAAGGCAGGGAAAGATTGAGAGGAGACAAAATAATCAAAGAGAGCATGAAAAGAAAAAGTGCAAGTTCCTGACAAAGATAATGAGCACATTGCGACAGTTATATGGAGCACATGGAGATGATGATGTAAATGAGGATGATTTTTCCTACCTGAGCCCAGTAGCCCAGCTTATGGTGATGCACATGTCAATAGTGATTTGCCTCCCCTTCGTCATCTAGCCTGATGCAGACTTCAGGGAGCCCCTTAACTAGTTATGTTTTTGTTTTGATATTGTGCAGTGAGGACACTACAATGTTTTAGTTGGGGGTGGCATATGGTAGCATACTTTATTTCTATATGTTTACTTGTGCCCTTGTCAGGCTTTTAGTTTATGTATGGATATGGTGTGCCCTTGTCGAGCTTGTTTTATCATATATGGATGATCATTTGCCATTGTCAGGCTTGTTTTGTGATTGTTGGTGTAGATGTGGATTGGTCACTTATGTTTTGTTTTTCTTTATAAGTCTTGTAGTTTAGGTGTAGGTGCTCCTTTGAGCAAAAATGTGGAAACTTGTGGCTTGTTTGGTACTAATAGAGTTAGTCTCCTGCATGTGAAGTGTTAAATTGAGCACACCCCTCTGATTTTTTTAAAGTGAAATGAAAAGCAAGATGCATGGAAAGAATGACTTTTGTGACAACTTTTTGACTCATTTTGTGACTCTTTGCCTACTAGCTGGTCTCACTTTGTATTATGATATATTGCTCTATTTGTTCTTGCTTAGGAAGTGAAATTGATCCGTCTTGACTAGTTCATATCCCATGTGTGGTGAGTGTTTGTTGAATAATTCTTTGTGCTTACTTTTATCATCTAGAACTTGCCCTGTTAGTCTTTCGATGCTAATTTTGGTTATGTTGGTTGGGTAGATAACCTTGGGATATCTTTGTTATTGAAAAAAACCTCTGTAGTTTTTCTATCCTACCATTGCCCAAATATACCACTAATAATACCATTTGAGCCTATGACTTTTCTTTTATTGCCTCATTACAAGCCTTTATCCTTTTTGACGAAATTCTCTCTTTTGAACCTTTCCCTCCTTGAACATTAAAAGTGTGAATGTGAGGACAAAAGCCTAAGTTAGGGGTATTGGTGTTACTTAAGACGTGGTTAAGAATTATAGTGTGGCATTGAAAATAATTGTCAAATGATGAAGTAAAAGGAAGGAAGAAAATTTAAAATGCAAGGAAAAATAGAAATTGGAACACTTAGAGAAAAGAAAAGAAAGAAATTTAGCAATGTTTTGGGTAAACGAGAATGGAAAGGAAGGATCAATGTGTTGAAATGGAGAAGAAAGTGGACAAAGTTGAAATGAAAAATGTTGTGTAGTGTTCAAGGAGGGCGTAGTCAGTTGTATCCCAAATACTTATCCTACCCTTCCCTAAGCCTACGTTACAAGCTTAAAAAGTCCTTATGTGATCTATGACCAATGTTCTTAAGTTAGTGGCGAAACAATAGGGAAAACCTATGGTATGGTTGTTAGCACTTGAAGTTCTTTGTTGAGTGTGAGTGGTTTTATGTTTACGTCCCTTCGTGTTGCCATTGTGAATATAGTTGTTTTGGGACGTTCTTTCTTGTGAGGACTTATGGATTATGATGGATTGGTGATGTTGATAAATTTCAAATTGAATCAAATGAGCACATCCTATAGGTTAGTGGTTTTGAGTCACTTCTTGAGGCTTGGTAGTTTTTCTTGATTGTTTGAAACTCTATTGCATTCTTGAAATTATGTTTTGATATGAGGGAGATATTCGGTTAAAGATTCACATGTTTGTAGCCTAATTATTAGTATCAACCAAAGTCATTAGCCTGGTCCTTAGTTGGAGAAAGTGATTTGAAAATGATAGTGATACCACCTAAGCTTGAATGGATAGATCCTCATTGGGTTTTTGGATTTAATTTGCTTGAGGACAAGCAAAGACTTTAAGTTGGGGGGTTGATAAGTGGTTATTTTACCCGTTATTCTAGTATCTTTTCTTTGGTTTTTGTGTCCTTTATCTATAACATGAGGCTATTATGGGTGTATATCGCTATTATTTCAGGCGCATTGAGTATGAAGAGAATTGAGATCAAACCAAGTGAAAATGAGGCAAAGATGGGGCTCAATTGAAGAAAATGAAATCTGACAGAAATTTCTCTTCGCAATTGTGAAGATGGCTCACGTGACCGCAAGAGTCAACGTGGTCATCAGACCTACGCGATCGCGTGGGTTAAACACGACGCGTGCCTGCAAAAGTCAACATGGCGCGGTTGCGAGGGTGCTTCACGCGATCGAGATGAAGCTTTCTGGGCGGACTTCTCGACAGTTTTGGAATTTCAAGTTTTATTGTCCCAAACCACATAAAACTTGACCAAGCTCATTTCAGAAGATATCTTTGGGCCAAAAAATGCAACTCTTGGAGCTAGGGTTCCTACACCACATTTTGGGGTTGAACTTTTGAAGATTTGGTTGAGCATTTTCTTGAACCTTTACTTCATTTTTTTAATTTCTTGCTTTGTAATGTACATCTAAGTGTGTAGTATTTATTTCTTAACTTAAATCTTGTTTATGGGAATACTCGTGATTCACGTTTGGATTGAAACTCTTGTTTTGCTTATGTGGATTGAAACTCTTGTTTTGCTTATGTGGATTGAAATTCTTGTTTTGCTTATGTATTGAACGATTATATTCTTAATGAAGTGAGTTAATGTTGTTATAATTAGTCTTGTTCTTTAACATTTCTTAAGGGAATAGCTAACCCTAGAACTTGTCCATTTACTTCGATTTAAACTCGGAAGAGGCAAACTTGGGGTTGGGAAGTATTAATTAGTAAATATTTGGGGCGTTAACCCTCATTAATGGAAATCGACCTAAGGATAGACGAACAATTTGTAGCCATATTCAGGTGTTCTTAATGCTCCTAATTGCTTTAGAGATATTCAATTAGGTAGTTTAGTTAGTCTTCGGAAGAAGCTAATTCAGAATCATTATCCGAGGCTAATTAACATAAGCTAGCCATTATTTGTAAATCGCGAAATACATTGGATCGTTACTTGAGAGTAGTTCATTTGTTTCTATGCCTGTGACCATTGATCAGTTTACTTGCTTTCTAGGTTTGTTTACATTTCCGCATTAGACATAATTTTCTCTTTAAACCACTTTTAAGTGTTTGGCTTTAGTTGTTGTTGGTAATAATTCCTACTTTTCTTAATCTCCTTTATATTGTTCTCTGTGGGATCAACCCCGACTCATAGTTGGGTAAAATACATTGCGACGACCGTGTACACTTTCTCGCTTGAGTTTAGATGATTAATATAAAATAGTTTAGAAATTAAAAAAAAAAACAGATTTTGAATAGAGGAAGGGAAGATTGTAGCGTGTTCAATATTATTTCCTTACAATCATATTCAGACCAAAGTACATGTTCGAGTTCTTTCTTTAGTTTCATTTAAAAAAAAAAGATTTTAGTCTTTCTTGAACAACTCTATATTTGATCCATTCCAACAACAAAAAGTTATTATCCAATTAAATAAAAACAATTGTGATATTTGAAATCATGAAAGTACGGGGCATGCACATAGAAATATCATTGGACAAGAGATATGGTGAAAATTGTATTATACAAATTTATCAACAACAAATTAAAGTAGGAAAGTTCTTTGCGTTTTGTGCCCCTAACATATATATTATTTTTTGATTTAATTCTTCCTATATCTTTTAACGATCCTAACCTCTATATTTCCCTACAAAACCATAAAAATATATCCATTCTTTTGTTATTTGTGACAACAACAATAACAATAACAACAAAAACATGGTTGGGGAGGGTAGAGTGTACGCAGACCTTACCCCTGGAGATATACAATTCAAATATACCCAAAAGTAATTGTGTGTGTTTGACTTCATACCTATTGTTTTGCCATCATCCATTCGTGTGTGTGAAATCATAGAATGTCTCATCAAAAACTTATCTAAAAGGCTGAGCAGACGTGTTTAACAGTAGTCATCAAAAACTAATGTGGATTGCAGAACAAAGATGGTTCGATTCCATTTTCCAGGAGAACCAGTGCTTGAATGGAAGGGGAATACAATGTCTCCAAGGGATAGGTTTATTTCCTACCTCAAAGCAAGAAAGATGATTGCAAAAGGCTATATTTATCATTTAGTTCGAGTTCATGACATCGAAGCACAACCCCCGACTTTTCAATCTGTCTCGGTACTAAATGAGTTTCCGGATGTATTTCCAGATGAACTTCCAGGACTTCCACCGGAACGAGAAATTTATTTTACTATTGATGTATTGCCGGATACCGAGCCTATATCTATTCCTCCTTACAGAATGGCTCCTGCAGAATTGAAAGAGCTAAAGGCACAATTGAAGGATTTTCTTGAGAAAGGATTTATTAGACCTAGTTCATTGCCATGGGGAGCGCCTGTCTCATTCGTAAGAAAGAAAGACGGTTCTTTACGAATGTGCATCGACTATAGGCAGTTGAACAAGGTGATGATAAAGAATAAATATCCACTTCTAAGAATCGACGATTTGTTTGATCAACTGCAGGGTGCTAAATGGTTTTCCAAGATTGATCTAAGATCGGGGTATCATCAAGTGAGGGTTAGAGAAGAAGATATTCCGAAAATGGCTTCCAGAACTAGATATGACCATTATGAATTTTGGGTGATGTCGTTTGGGTTAACAAATGCCCCGATAGTGTTTATGAATTTGATGAATGATGTATTCCGGCCCTTTCTAGATCTATTTGTGATCGTGTTCATCACTTGCGTATTGTCCTTGGAATTCTTCGAACTCGTGAGCCATATGCCAAATTTTCAAAATGTGAGTTCTGGTTGAATTCTGTAACTTTTCTGGGCGATATTATCTCCGCTGATGGTATTCGTGTAGATACTCAAAAGATTGAGGCCGTGAGGACTTGGCCAAGGCCTACAACGCCTACGGAGGTTTGGAGCTTTCTAGGTTTGGCAAGTTATTATAGGAGATTTGTAGAAAGGTTTTCTTCTATTTCAGCACCATTAACGAAGTTAACTCAGAAATCAGCAAAATTTCGATGGACTGATGCCTGTTAGCGTAGTTTTCAGGAATTGAAAGGTAGATTAACTTCAGCCCCAGTCCTGACGCCTCCAGAAGAGTCAGAAGGCTATGTTGTTTATTATGATGTCTCCGGTATTGGGTTAGGTTGTGTATTAATGCAGCATGGGAAGGTTATAGCCTATGCTTCCAGGCAGTTGCGGAAGAATGAGAAGAATTACCCCACCCATGATCTTGAATTAGCAGCAGTTATTCATGCACTGAAGATATGGAGACATTATTTGTATGGTGTACATATTAATATTTATACAGATCATAAGAGTCTCCAGTATATTTTCAAGCAGAAGGAGTTGAACCTACGGCAGAGACGATGGTTAGAATTGCTGAAGGACTATGATGTGAGTATTTTATATCACCCCGGAAAAGCAAATATGGTGGCCGATGCTCTCAGCCGTAAATCTATGGGAAGCCTATGTGATATTCAATCGGAGAAGAAAGAATTAGTTCGCGAGCTCTACCAGCTAACTAGCCTCGGAGTTCGTTTAATCAAATCAGGCAAGGCGGGGGTTGATATTCATAACCCAGCTGTTTCATCCTTGGACATAGAAGTGAAAAGGCGCCAATATGAAGATCCCCAGCTGATTCACTATAAAGATACACTTCCCTAAAAAGAGAAGTCACCATTTGAGGTTTCTGCAAATGGAGTTCTCAAGTATCGAGGCAGGCTATGTGTGCCAGATGTGGCATGGCTACGTCGTCAGATTATGGAAGAAGCTCATTATTCCCGTTATTCTATTCACCCAGGAGCGACAAAGATGTACCATGATCTCAAATTAATTTATTGGTGGGATGGAATGAAGAAGGATGTAGTATAATTTGTAGCTCAGTGCCCAAATTGCCAACAGGTGAAAATTGAGCATCAGAAGCCAGGAGGGTTGTTGCAAGCCATAGAAATTCCAACTTGGAAATGGGAGGTGATCAACATGGATTTTATTGTAGGTTTGCCTCGTTCTCGGCGTAAGTATGACTCCATATGGGTGATCTTGGACAGACTGACGAAATCAGCCCATTTTACTTTGGTCAGAACCACATATTCGGCAGAAGATTATGCAAGGTTGTATCTTAAAGAGATAGTGTCACGACCCGACTAGGGGGCCGCGATGAGCACCCGGTGCTAGCCCACCCGGGCACCCTCTTAGCTCTCTTATGCTTACATCTAGGTGAGCCACATAATTAAACATGCATTTCCATTCATTCATCAAACTAGTCCCATTGGACAACATTACCATTATATCATAATGGAATTTATGCCACATCAATGTACATGAGCCAACGTGGCCGACAAAATGATATACAACATATAGGCCGACAAGGCTAGACATAACTAACCACATACACGTGACTACGAGCCTCTACGAATAGTATGATATATCACATGAGCGGGACACGACCCCGCTATGCCCATAATTATATACACAAAAGAATAGGTACCCCAAAAAGGTATGGCTCCGAAGGAAGTGGAGCTCTCTATGCAATCTCAGAATAAGCAGCTATGGAGCAAGTCTGTCTCCCTGTGCACCTGCGGGCATGACGCAGCGTCCACAAATAAAAGGACGTCAGTACGAAGAATGTACTGAGTATGTAAAGCATGATCAACATCGATATAGAAACATAATAAACAACATATGAAGTAGCATAGGAGGGGAGACAATAATATCATCGTCATAGCACTTACTTGCCTTTCATAGGGACTTCCCATTTCTCACACATACTCGTGCCATATTTGTGCTCGTATTCGTATCCATATACATGTCCTTATCCGTATTATTATACATAGTCTTATCACATTCATATTCATATTATAAACATAGTCATTTTATATACATAACATTTACATAGCATACCCGACCTCATAGGATCGGTGTTTCGTACATGCTTGGCCAACCAAGGCTCAAGGTCATATATATCTGGCCCTACCAAGGCATCAGGGTTATCCGTACCATCTAGAGAGGTTTGCGCGCGTTACGTAATCATATGCATACTTTATACATATTCATATACATATATTCTTACCCGGCATTATAAGCTCGGGGTTTCATTATAGCCCTTCATAGGCACATATAAGTATACTAGCCCGTAGGCACCTTTAACATCATTATTATTACCATCGTCATTACTATCATCATCATTTTCGCTATATTTGTATCTTAGGCTTACTCGTCATATGAGGGCGTAGTACAATCGTAGTACATATCAAGGATCATGAGCTTATTAGCTCGGAATATCAATAATTTGGAAACAACATACTCATATAGAGGAATTAGGAATTTGGCCAAGAAACCATGTGTCACGACCAAACCCCGTAGGCCGTGACTAGTACCCGATCTGGGCACCCAAACACATATATCCAATGCTATCTCAACTGTTATCAAACGCATTCAAGTATAAAGCAGAAGCCGTCAAGGCTATATTTCAAATTTAGAAAATTTCCAGAAAGATTTTGGCAGAGTTTCCTTTATTTTACAGACTATCCAAAATAACCCTGCGCACAGAAAATACCAGCAAAGGCCACACCGGCCAACAAAGCAACATATAAACGTATGCGGACCGGCCGCCGCGGCGAATGGGGTCGCCCCAAACACAACATATACACACATCCGTACAGAAAGACCCTAACCCACAAACATATCTACAGGCCTCTAACAGACATACAGAGTCATATGTCGGGACAGGGCCCCGCCGTACCCGGAGTTGCCATACATACAGAATATACAGAAGGCAGAAGATATATATACCAAAAGTACACGCTCCGGACCAAAGGAGCTCTTCAAAATAGCAGAATCTGAGCCCTAGACTGGCGGCGTATCTTCAGGTGCGTCTGTACCTGCGGGCATGTAGCGCAGCCCCCGAAGAACCGGGGGTCAGTACGAAGAATGTACCGAGTATGTAAAGCAGAAACATAACAAACATAATCATAGCATGAACCGGAAGCACAGAAATATAACGGACAGAACCATAAATCAAACGGACGGACAGAATCATAATCCCGACAGACGGACAGACAGAATCATACATAGGGTACAGAAACGTGGTCGCCACTCCTGCCTTTGGCGCCACAACACATAATATTTCAGAAGATTTCATATCTTCGAACATCTCCGTCACATAACACATCATATCATAACCACGGTAACCCAGGGGACAGATCACACGCCGGGAAACCGGACACGTCATACTTCGTAACATATACACGGTAACCGGGGACGGACATATACCGCAGTACCCCGGAACCGGACACATCATACTTCAGAATTCATACTTGGGACCCGGCCCCCGACAAGGGACTCGGCGGCCCATCCGCACGATATAAACCGGTGAAAGGAACCATATCACATGCACGAACTGACTAATGAGAAACCACATTCTTACAGATCATTATACATACCCAATCAAATTGAAGTAGGCCAAATGGCGAGTCAAATCAGAGTATTCGGATAGCGTTCATAATATGCGCCTATATCCTGCTTGGGAAGGCACGACGGGTTATTACCAGAATCAGATGTCAAAGCCATTTTGTAAAACTTATATAAAAAGTAGTCATATCATGATTAGAATAATAGTCCAGATGTTGTCTGAGAAAGTCGGACAGAAACAAAGTAGTTAAAGTTATACAGAAAGTATCGGGCCTTGAGGGCCCACCTCGGACCAACCCGAGGAGACGTACGTAAATTACAGATAGTAGACCTTATGAGGTCGTCCATAATCATTTGGAAGTGTTCCGACTCCGTTTAGGAAAGTTTCGTACAAAAGTTCACTTTAAAGGCATTTTTATAACGAAATGGTTTCAATCGTACTGAAAGAATTGGAGCGGATTTCCATCTCGAATTCCGAGGAACGGAGTCGTATTCAAGGCTCGCGGCCGAGCCTATTACATTCAGAACATGCCTAAGAATAAAGGGGTAGGCTTTACATACCTCGATAGCGCCTTACGCTGACTTGGCGTCGATTCCAATTTCGTCCAAAATCTAGAAATGGTCAAGTTTACCATTTGTTAGTTTCAAACTTTTCAATAGTCCAACTTAACACATCCTTGCCTACCGAAATTTCGGCGGCATTTCCTCTGTATATGTCACACCCTAATTCCGCTAGGGTGTGATGGGCACCCGACCCTTACCTAGGGCCGAGCGAACCCTCAGACTCTTGCTGCACATAAAATCATGTCAAACTTTTCAAATCAAATGAGATGAAATACATCGTAAATTTGTTTTTTCCAGAAATATTCTTTCACGTAGCTTCCAAGCATAACGAATCAATAATCATACAAAATTCAGTACATAACACAAACCGACATTTTGGCTGACGGAGCCGCTTACAGACTGACAACCAATACCCACGACGCTGTCTGCAAAGTCTCTAACGTAATCCAGAAAGCATAACGTACCAACTCTGACTAGGCAGCACTCCGGGAACAAATGGAGCTTGCCATCTGCACTGGAACATCTTCTATACCGTCTTCAACTCACCTGGGAGTACCTGCGCGGCATGAAACGCAGCCCCCCGAAAAGAGGGGGTCAGTACGAAATATGTACTGAGTATGTAAAGCATACAACACATAAAGAAAATTCACAACTGAAATACGATATATAGAAAGCGAGCACAATTGCCAGCATACTAAGGAGTCGTATCCGGCGTACAACAGGCAAAAGAAGTTCCGGAGAAATCAACACGACAATCGGGATGACAAAATGTTTTCTTTCTTTTGGAAAACATCTTTGTCTCACACACATAGAAGAATCAACGCACAATTTCCGCGGCCATAAGTCCAGCGGTCACAATCACACATACCGCGGTCAAGTATCCAGCGGTTTTCTATCACAAGTTCGACATACCGCGGTCAAGGGTCTAGCGGTCTATGTCGGCATAATCACAAGTGCGGCAGACGCGGTCAAGGGTCCAGCAGTCAATGCCACACGTCCGGCATGACGCGGTCAAGGGTCCAGCAGTCAATGTCGGGCACGCCGCGGTCGAGGGTCCAGCGGCCAATATCACATATGCGCATATTCACATAACCGGCCCGGGACTCGGTAACACAGAAGATAACCAGACAAAATGCCAAATTATCACTTTCCAAACATAATCACACATGCCAGGATCATGCATCACACAGGACTCAGGTATACCAAAATCGTATATCGGAAAATAAAGAAAATAAGTAGTTTGTCCAGAATCTCAGGGTAAGATTTTTAAAAACACTTTAGATGTCAAAAACATTTTATAATGCTCATGAAGGTGGTCATAACACCTATCATATAGTGAACAGCATAATAACCAGGAGTTACCTGCGAACTCCGGACAAGAGTACATTGGCTAAAGCCATACATCACATGTCAGGGTTTCGGTCCCCACAATTGGGTCAATAATCATTAAAATCCGTCTCGGGATAGATAAAATATCTCCCGTTTAGTAGTCGGAACAATAACCATGAGTTCCCTTGACTTACCGTACGGGAATAAGACAAACAGAACAATAAGAGAGGCATCGGGGATAGCGGGCCCACCTCGGGCCAAGTCGAGACGGCGGACGAGAATCACGCCCATTAGACTCTACGGAGTCATCTAAGAAAGTTTTAGAACGATCGGGTTACATTTGTAAACGTTTTGGAAGTCCAACCACTTTTCTAGTAAAATGCACCTTTTATAATTCAATTCTATTGAATGAATAGTAACGAAAACTAATCTCGGGTTACGATGAGCAGGATGGTCCCCGAGGCGGAAATCTCAACCTAGTAGACCTAGGGCATGCCAAAGAAGGAAAGGATAAGCTTTACATACCTTTCGCGCTACTCACGCTTGTCCAAACTCAATCTCCGTTTCGCCCAAAACCTACAAATGGTCATTTTTACCAATTGTTAACTATAAGGCTTTTGGTATTCAATCTTTAACTCATCACTTGTCTACATAAATTTGGGCAGCATTTCCCCTATAAACTCGTCTATCCGAATTTCCAATTGCTCTCCTGTTGACACAGAAATACCAACAATAACATATGGACACAACCATATCTTCAATTCTTTTATTTCAACAAGAACAACAACATATCAAAACAGCCCCCAACTGTAACATAACGATGCCCGAAATTCTAACGAACACTTGCAATACACCAAGCAGCCCATATGCACTTCTTATACCTTATTTCATGCAATATTTTCAGAAAAGTTCAGGGAAATACAACAGCAGCCACTCGACACCACATCATCTACTCATGTGCAATAAAACCACATTATTATCTCTATAATCCTTACAACAACCCACAACAATTTAACTCCAACTCTAACCATTAAATTCCTTCACTCTCCTCATATATCCATGATTACAACAACCAAAATATTAATTCAAATCAGTCCATCAATTTCAATTAAAACAGCCCCTCACCCATAAATTTCAACAAAACAACAAACGAGTTTATAATGTTGTTTTCTCCGTTCTAATTCGTTAAAACTCTAAATAAACACTTTAATAACATAAAAGGAATTTTATAAATACCTTATCAGAAGCTCCACCACGAAAATTTCATCCCCCAAGACCAATATTTATCTCAAATTGAAGGCAACGCAACGTACAACGTTTTTCTCTTCATGAGCTTCGGGATTCGGAGCTCGGATTTTGATAAAAATGGCTTCCTTAGCCTAGGATCTCTCTCTCTCTCTCTCTCTCTAATGTTTTTGGAGGATATTAGCTGAAAATGATCAGCCCTCAAGTGAATTTGCCATATATATTAACGTTAATGGGCCTCATGGGCCGAAACATTAGTGTTTGGGTCGGGTCCAAACTTGCTGCCCTGCCAGCCCAAATTGCATCGTCCATATTTACGTATTCAAATATAATTTTGACGAGCGGTTTGTTGCGTTGGAAACTAGACTCGATGAAATTCATTTTAGACTTTTGAAACACCTTAAAACTCCTCATATACTAGGAGATATGCCCCCAACAATATGGGCTAAAAATCTGGTCCGAGATTTTACTGAAGTTGTTCCGATTCATTTTGTTTAGATTCGTTTATCTTCTAATCCTCTTCCAACTCTCACGTAACCTCTTATACATACATATACATACCCATATACATACATAACAAAACATACACGTCTCGAAGGGTTCGGAGAATCACCATAACCTTAAACGTAACTGGAGAACTTACGAAGCTTCGACGAAACTCCAATCGCAAAAATATATTCATATCTTTTATCCATCTTCTATATCATTACTAATAATCTCAAATACTTTAAAAGGGCACTCACATTACCTCATATACGCTCATAACGCGATTTCAAATCCTTTAGGTTACGATGTCACCTCGGGATACTTAAGGCAACCATATATATAACGATATTCTTACTAACTCGATTAACTTTCCTTGAACTTTCTTAACTCATTCTTTCTTGTCTTAATTAAAATAGCACAGACTCTTACGGGGTGTAACAGTATATATGACATCCCCAAAAGTGAAACACAGCCAAACAATCAACACAACCCAACAACAATATTCATAATAACGACAAGTAGCTCAAAATACACAATAGGGCACAATCCGCCAACTTTCCGTCATAACCTAACATTTTCCGTTCCGACCTTACACTTCCAAACCAAACTTATTATTTTGATATTCATCACCCATCAAAGTCAATATAACACGATGCAGAGGCATATCATACCACTTTCACATGATATACATAAGATATACAAACATACAAACTTTCCATCAAAGCCACAACTTATCCAATTCTCCTAACCTTCAACATACAAGTTCATTATACATTTCCATCTTCCAAATTCATCAACAAAAATCATAATTTGCCTCTTCATACTTTCATTTCCATTTTTACATAAACCATAACAAAGTTGCATGTTTTCCTACAATAACTAAATAACCATTTTTCCATGATAATAAAGATTATTATCTTTCCATTCATTTCACCATAGCACACTTAACATACTAACAAGATTAAATTCATATTCCATCACCACACAACACCACACGGCCACAACCTAATATTTCCAACTTCCACAATTCATTCCACTTTCATTTCTAATACAATTTCTATCATACTACAACTAAATTTCAACATGAATTCAAAGCATCATTGACATGTAACATATACATGCATTCGGCCCACATACATGCAACACACCTACTTGCAAACTTCCATATTTTTACAAGTTCTTCTCATTTCTACATACTACAACATAAATCACACTTCATAGCATAAGAAAATAGATTGATTCTCACCTTTTCCTCAAATTCTTCACTTGTTACAACAGTTGTCCTCTTGCCAAACTAATTGTGCCAAGTTGTAGAGGACTTTGCACTTAGTAGTTATCTCACAAAGAATGAATTTTTGAATCCAAGATTAGGCTCCACAATTTTTTTTCTTTCTTTTCTCTTTTGCTCTCCTTGGAGCCGAAACCTCCTCTATTTTCTTGCTTTGTTTTGTTCTTGTTCCTTCTTGAATATTCTTAAGGGCTTACCCTTAATATAATTAGTCACATGACTAATTCATAAAATGGATATTGGGCCAAAGGCATCTTGGCCGGTTGGGCTCCCACTTGGGCCTTGATTTTCTTATTTTTTTTTTAGCCCACAATTGTTGGTTAATTATTGTAATTCATAAGGCAAGTTTCCAAAATTCCAATTTTTGCCCTTGGCCTCCTTTCGTAATTCCATACCAACATACTCATAACCGACACATTCGTGCCAAGCAAGGTCCAAATGTGGCCTTGTCCATTACAAGTCAAATTGTTTCGAATTTTCGAATAAGCAAAAATGTCGGATATAACATCCTCCCCCCCTTTAAAACATTCGTCCTCGAATGTTAAATTGACCTTATGGGGCGCCATACTACTTCGGGAGGGTTCTCTTTATAATTGTCCTTCGTGGACTTTCCGACATGGCTTCTTCACCAACATGATGGGGTAATTCTTCACGTCACTGATTCAAATGCCTTCATAATTTATTGTCTCATACCCCACGTAATTACCGGACCATAAGCTACATTCTCGTAACAGGCGGATGCTTTTCAGACATTCTAATTAACATCACTTCTTGTTACACTTCTGAGTTCCTTACCACATTATCGTAATCCCACTTCATACCAGACACTTCATACCAAACAGATTCAGAACTAGAACCGGACGCGTAGAAGCATATTGGACAGATTCGTAATCGGAGGCAGACGTACTAAACTATACCGGACAGATTCGTAGTCAAAATCAGATGTATGAGAGTGTATCAGACAGATCTGAGATCAGAGCCAGACATACAGAGATTTATCAGACGGATTCGTAGTCAGAATTAGACATACAGAAATGTATCGGACAGATTCGTATCAGAGTCAGACATACGAAGATGTATCAGACAGACGCGTGATCAAAATCAGACGTACAGGGATGTATCAGACGGATCCATATCCAGAGTCAGACATACAGAGGCGTGTTAGACAGATTCGTAATCAGAGTCAATCGTACGGAGGTATGTCAAACAGAAACGTATTCAGAATCAGACATACAAAGATTTATCCGACGAAAACATAATCGAGTTCAGAAGTACAGAGGCGTAATAGGCAGAGCCTTATCAGAATCAGAGGTGCAGAAGTACAGCAAACAGAGTTTTGATTAGGACCAGACCACTCCTCTTAAGGCTCTAGTGATTTACGAAAACTTCCCGAGCGGTATTGCGCTTCTTCTTTTCGCCCATTTGGTCCGCCTCAGTCCGCGCGACTTCTGTAAGGGCGCTAGCTATTCCACACATCCTCTTTTTCCTTTAGGTTACCCCACATTTCCATTTTCATCTTATACTTGCACTGGTGAAAAATTTTGCATTACTTCCCAGGGGGTCACCCATCTCAGAATTGCTCTAGCCTTAGCACGCTTAACCTCGAAACCTTCATGCCTTTTGATGCGTTACGGCTAGTATAATTTCGTCGACTGCCCCGCACGACCTTTGTCACATAATTTTAGGGTAGATCGGGGTCTTGGCAAATTTTCGAAAAATTCTCGTAGCGGGTCCCACCCCGGGCGAAGTCATACAATTACCCTGTTGCCTTTCTGAATCTTCAATATTCACTTTCATACACGTATACCTACGATTACAGACAGTCCACGGATCTAAGTCTCCATCCCACGAATTCCGTCTCCAAATAGTCGGTGAAATCTGATAAAATATTACCGTAAGATGCTCTCCAACCACCAACAGAAGGAAACTAAATTCCGACAAGCATCGCGGAACCTTTTTAGTACTTAATTTACATATTTACCTCTATATTCTTGGAAAAATTTGGGTAGAGGTTCCTCTGTATTTCTTACTATCCGAAACCTGTACACCAGAAATACCAACCATGCCTCACAGGGCCAACACATATACACATATATATACATCATATCATGCCGTCTCATAGCCACACGGGGCTAACAATTACAGATAGAGGTATACAGATGTCGAGGCTTACCTCACATGCCCAACTCAAACAACATCAGAGGCTCTTTCCTGTTTACTTTCATCTGGGATTTCTAGATTTACATTGGCGGTGGGGACATCTCAGTCGCCCTTGCCTTTGGTCACTAGGTCTCTAATCCTTGT
Organism: Lycium barbarum; assembly: GCF_019175385.1. NCBI lineage: Eukaryota > Viridiplantae > Streptophyta > Magnoliopsida > Solanales > Solanaceae > Lycium > Lycium barbarum. The sequence goes on along the minus strand of NC_083342.1, from coordinate 44,865,610 downwards.
AAATCCCCGTCGTCGTCATTGAACAACATTTTACAGATATCATACACACATCAAAAATTCTAGGAAACTTATGTACTCATAACTGATCAATCTCGGGTCTAACCTGGGGAGCTGCCGTGGGAACTGTGTCCCTCATCATCGTCATCTGTCTGGCCCCCACTATTACCTGCATCTGAATCGGAGGAGTATAGGTAGCTCGGCAATTCCTGGTTCACTGATGGCCAGGACAAAGGACTGGAGTAGGGCGTAACACTCTCCAGGGAAGCCTGTCTAACATACTGCTCTACTATAGGAGCTGCTGGCACGTCCTCGGGAACCTCCTCCTCCGGCGTCCCAGAGGAATGCTCTAGTGGCTCAGCATCGGGGCTATCCTCCTCCCTGGGAGTAAGAAACTCTGGAGGTATCGTCGCTGGGTCCTCCGAGGGGTCGGTATCATAACTGTCTTCCCTGGGATCCTCTCCTCTGGGAATCAAAAACTCTGGAGGAATTGTCTCTGGATCCTCCGAAGGGTCTGTCTCAATCGAGTAGCTGGGGATTTGCCTACTCGGTCCTGGTGATATCCTAGGGGCTTTCTTAGCACCCCCATCCCCATCATCATAAGCACTCCTTTTCATTCTTTATTAACCTACAATCACCTGCAGGAAGAGGGTCAGAAATATTTTCCCCAAATACTGACGCTTCTGCTCTTTTGGAGCCTTGCTGTAGATACAACAATTCGTAGGGGAGAATCATCCTAATCATACAGCTTTATCGCACGATCTAAGAATCCAAAGAAGGGTAACATCCTAGATGCCCTGTAGCCTCCTGTTTATAGATGTGGTGCACAACACACCGATAAACAAGACTCTACTTGACACGGCCTGTAGACATACCGAGGACTAACCGCTCTGATACCATTTCTGTCACGACCCAACCCCGTAGGCCGTGACTAGTACCCGATCTGGGCACCCAAACACATATATCCAATGCTATCTCAACTGTTATCAAACGCATTCGAGTATAAAGCAGAAGCCGTCAAGGCTATATTTCAAATTTAGAAAATTTCCAGAAAGATTTTGGCAGAGTTTCCTTTATTTTACAGACTATCCAAAATAACCCTGCGCACAGAAAATACCAGCAAAGGCCACACCGGCCAACAAAGCAACATATAAACGTATGCGGACCGGCCGCCGCGACGAATGGGGTCGCCCCAAACACAACATATACACACATCCGTACAGAAAGACCCTAACCCACAAACATATCTACAGGCCTCTAACAGACATACAGAGTCATATGACGGGACATGGCCCCGCCGTACCCGGAGTTTCCATACATACAGAATATACAGAAGGCAGAAGATAGATATACCAAACGTACACGCTCCGGACCAAAGGAGCTCTTCAAAATAGCAGAATCTGAGCCCTAGACTGGCGGCGTATCTTCAGGTGCGTCTGTACCTGCGGGCATGTAGCGCAGCCCCCGAAGAACCGGGGGTCAGTACGAAGAATGTACCGAGTATGTAAAGCAGAAACATAACAAACATAATCATAGCATGAACCGGAAGCACAGAAATATAACGGACAGAACCATAAATCAAACGGACGGACAAAATCATAATCCCGACAGATGGACAGACAGAATCATACATAGGGTACAGAAACGTGGTCGCCACTCCTGCCTTTGGCGCCACAACACATAATATTTCAGAAGATTTCATATCTTCGAACATCTCCGTCACATAACACATCATATCATAACCACGGTAACCCCGGGGACAGATCACACGCCGGGAAACCGGACACATCATACTTCGTAACATATACACGGTAACCGGGGACGGACATATACCGCAGTACCCCGGAACCAGACACATCATACTTCAGAATTCATACTTGGGACCCGGCCCCCGACAAGGGACTCGGCGGCCCATCCGCACGATATTAACCGGTGAAAGGAACCATAGCACATGCACGAACTGACTAATGAGAAACCACATTCTTACAGATCATTATACATACCCAATCAAACTGAAGTAGGCCAAATGGCGAGTCAAATCAGAGTATTCGGATAGCATTCATAATATGTGCCTATATCCTGCTTGGGAAGGCACGACGGGTTATTACCAGAATCAGATGTCAAAGCCATTTTGTAAAACTTATATAAAAAGTAGTCATATCATGATTAGAATAATAGTCCAGATGTTGTCTGAGAAAGTCGGACAGAAACAAAGTAGTTAAAGTTATACAGAAAGTATCGGGCCTTGAGGGCCCACCTCGGACCAACCCGAGGAGACGTACGTAAATTACAGATAGTAGACCTTATGAGGTCGTCCATAATCATTTGGAAGTGTTCCGACTCCGTTTAGGAAAGTTTCGTACAAAAGTTCACTTTAAAGGCATTTTTATAAGGAAATGGTTTCAATCGTACTGAAAGAATTGGAGCGGATTTCCATCTCGAATTCCGAGGAACAGAGTCGTATTCAAGGCTCGCGGCCGAGCCTATTACATTCAGAACATGCCTAAGAATAAAGGGGTAGGCTTTACATACCTCGATAGCGCCTTACGCTGGCTTGGCGTCGATTCCAATTTCGTCCAAAATCTAGAAATGGTCAAGTTTACCATTTGTTAGTTTCAAACTTTTCAATAGTCCAACTTAACACATACTTGCCTACCGAAATTTCGGCAGCATTTCCTCTGTATATATGACATCCCCAAAAGTGAAACACAGCCAAACAATCAACACAACCCAACAACAATATTCATAATAACGACAAGTAGCTGAAAATACACAATAGGGCACAATCCGCCAACTTTCCGTCATAACCTAACATTTTCGGTTCCGACCTTACACTTCCAAACCAAACTTATTATTTTGATATTCATCACCCATCAAAGTCATTATAACACGATGCGGAGGCATATCATACCACTTTCACATGATATACATAAGATATACAAACATACAAACTTTCCATCAAAGCCACAACTTATCCAATTCTCCTAACATTCAACATACAAGTTCATTATACATTTCCATCTTCCAAATTCATCAACAAAAATCATAATTTGCCTCTTCATACTTTCATTTCCATTTTTACATAAACCATAACAAAGTTGCATGTTTTCCTACAATAACTAAATAACCATTTTTCCATGATAATAAAGATTATTATCTTTCCATTCATTTCACCATAGCACACTTAACATACTAACAAGATTAAATTCATATTCCATCACCACACAACACCACACGGCCACAACCTAATATTTCCAACTTCCACAATTCATTCCACTTTCATTTCTAATACAATTTCTATCATACTACAACTAAATTTCAATATGAATTCAAAGCATCATTGACATGTAACATATACATGCATTCGGCCCATATACATGCAACACACCTACTTGCAAACTTCCATATTTTTACAAGTTCTTCTCATTTCTACATACTACAACATAAATCACACTTCATAGCATAAGAAAATAGATTGATTCTCACCTTTTCCTCAAATTCTTCACTTGTTACAACAGTTGTCCTCTTGCCAAACTAATTGTGCCAAGTTGTAGAGGACTTTGCACTTAGTAGTTATCTCACAAAGAATGAATTTTTGAATCCAAGATTAGGCTCCACAATTTTTTTTCTTTCTTTTCTCTTTTGCTCTCCTTGGAGCCGAAACCTCCTCTATTTTCTTGCTTTGTTTTGTTCTTGTTCCTTCTTGAATATTCTTAAGGGCTTATCCTTAATATAATTAGTCACATGACTAATTCATTAAATGGATATTGGGCCAAAGGCCTCTTGGCCGGTTGGGCTCCCACTTGGGCCTTGGTTTTCTTATTTTTTTTTGAGCCCACAATTGTTGGTTAATTATTGTAATTCATAAGACAAGTTTTCAAAATTCCAATTTTTGCCCTTGGCCTCCTTTCGTAATTCCATACCAACATACTCATAACCGACACATTCGTGCCAAGCAAGGTCCAAATGTGGCCTTGTCCATTACAAGTCAAATTGTTTCGAATTTTCGAATAAGCAAAAATGTCGGATGTAACACCATGCCTTATGAAAAAGGGTTAGCCTTACATACCTTATCGTCGGACTACTCTACACTTGCACGTACTCCTTCGATGCTCACGTTTCTACCTTCATTAGGGTCATACTATCATTAGCAGCGATAACTAGTACACATGGCTAAAGCTAGAGAAAATCGGACAACATCTCCTTTATTTATGCAACATTTGTCCATATCGTAATTCAACTCCCAAACGTCAACAATACATTCATAATTTCATATCAATGGCTATTAATCATCTACATTATCCACAATCATGATTCAATTCAAACTATTTCTCAAAACGTCACTATTCATCATTCATAACCCATTTTGCTATTCTCTTCTAATGACCAAGCATTTCAACTCTCAAATACCTTAAACAACATATAAATATCATGAATCTTACCTTAGAAGTTGTAGGAACAAGCCTTAGTCAATAATAATCCACTTTGATCAAAACCCTAGTTTTCATCCATTTGGATTTCTTGACTTTGGATGATCTTTGATGGGTTCTTACTCTTGATTCACTTGTTTATGTTGTTAATCACTACAAACCCCTGAAAACTTATGAAATAGATGTAGAGAGATGTTTTAGAGAGAAGGGGTGTGGAAGGGAAATGAAATGAAATAACCTTGGTCCCTTACATTTATTGAGCAAATCTGTCCCGACCAAAATATACGGACCAACATACGGTCCGTATACATTGTACGGGCCGTATGTCTGGCCGTACTTTTGGTCCAGAAACGTTTGGCCATTCTGGGTTGATTATACGGTCCATACATACGGACCGTATAAATTATACGGCCATTATGTTTGGCCGTATAATCCCCAGTGATTCCGAACTTCGATTCGTCGATTCGTTTTGTCTCCAATCCCTATGGAACCTTCTTAACACTTGTTCAACACTTCATTAGCAATCTAAGGGACGTTATCATACTTCTCCGAAACATCATTAAGTGCCCATTAAGTCGTTACTCGTATTTCCTTCCCGATACTTATCAAATACTTTGCCTTCTCTTGGCAATCCTCTTCCCCCATCTCTAACATCTTTAAAATCTTATCTAGAGTCATCGAATGCCATCGCTTACCCATGAACACATTGTGTACTCGTACTCCTTACTAGTTCATTCACTTGCGTACCAACGGAAGATTTTCCGAGGTGTAACATTCTCCCCCCCCCCCCCCCCCCCCCCCCCCCCCCCCCCCCCTTATGAACATTCGTCCTCGAATGTTAAAGTGTTCGGGAATCCTATAAAAATTTTGCCAGAGTTTCCCCTATAATATGGCACTATCTGTTATATCCCATATTTTTGAACGTCAGATTATTTGCTAAGGTGGGGCCCACACATCGAGATTTTTTTTGGAACATCTGAAAAGTCATATGAATCACATATGTGAAGTTAAACACAACTCAAGAAGGACCCTTGGGCCAAATCAAAGTGGAAGCCCTCCAAAAGAATATTTTTAAGAAAACGTTTTCGGGTGACCTGCCTTTGAGGGGAAAAACCGGTATTATAAGTTTGGAATTTGGGAAAATACCAATAAATATAAGTTGTAGATAATTGAATTTTCTTTCCAACCATAGGTCGTGGGTTCCCAGGTGACATCGGAATAAGGAGATATGGACATCTTAAGGCAGAAAGGTCGAGATGAACAGTGAATTCGGCCCAACCCGATTTCAAATCGGGTCAGGCCCATTTCTATTGTCATTTAATGAAAAGTTTCGGTCTTCTCTCCACATTTCAGACCAAAACACACCCATAAACATTCAAAACATTCTAGAGAGAGAAAGGGAGGAGAAATTTAGAGAGAAATCAATTTTGACCAAAATCTAAGCCCTGAATCGCGAAGCTCATGAAGAGAAAAGTGTTGTACGTCGCGTTGCCTTCAATTTGAGCTAAAAATCAGCCAAGAAGAAGATTTTTGAAGTGGTTGCTGCATACTTAAGGTAAGAATAAGGTCCCTTTTTCATTGTTAACAAGTTTATTTAGAGTTTTAACGGATTAGAACGGAGAAAATAGCGTTATAAACTTGTTATTGTTTTGTTGGGATTTATGGATTAAGGGGCTATTTTAGGTGGATTAAATGGATGGAATTAGTTTAGTTATGATGTATAATAATTATTGATATTGTTGTTGTTGGTATTTTTAATGATGTGTGGCTAAGTTGGAATTTCGAGGATTGTTCAGTTTGCAGGGGAGATGCTGCCCAAATTTTTGTAGACAAGTATTGGTTAAGATTGAATTCTTAAAGTTTTATGATTAATATTTGGTAAATGTGACCAATTGTAGATTTTGGAGGAAATGGGATTCGAATTTGGATAAGCGTAAAGGGCAAGTAAGGTATGTAAAGCTCTACCTATTCTTCTCTTGGCATGTCTTAGATGCGATAGGATTGGATTCGAGCCTCAGGGACGACTCTACTCTTCGGAATCTACGTCCGAATTTGCCCCTTTTTCATTCAGTAGAACTGAATTGAATATGTTATGAATAATTGGAAGAATTGCCTAAACATCTGGAACTTGCGCAAATAGGACCCGACTACCCGAAAACTCGTACAAGTGACATCATGAAATGTAATATACGTAAAATTATGTACGCCACCTCATTTGACCCGAGGTGGGCCCACTATTCCCGGATTTTTCTTATCTGTTCCGTTTGACTTATTATGAAGTAGAATCTGAAGGAAACTTTTGGCTACTCTTTTTGCTACTATACGACGGTTGTTTTGAATTATTTTGTAAGTCCCATAACGTATTTTGAAATATGAAAACGATTTCTGAAAACCAATTTGACATAAACCATTGTGACATCTGAAAGACATATATTATGACTATCGCTCAATTTCTTATGTACATGATTTGACATCTGAATTATGCTATCGAATCCCTGACTACTAAGAGATAATTGTTTTAACTATTCTATTGAATTCTATGATATTTTGATATGTACAAATAATCTCAGCATTTTTACCTTGACATCATCCGTCGTAACATCCGAAAGGTACGTACTATGACTATCGTCTGATTTCTTTTTATGACCTATCGTTCGGATTACCTTGTCGAGTCTTTTTGAATGTTTTATGATGCATATAGTTTCTCACTACTCTACTCGTGGATGCCTCAATACTTCCTTCACTGAGCCCGGGCCAGGATATGTTATCACGCGTATTCCACTGCATTGTTCGCCGTGCCTCGATGTGAGGGGGCAGGTATGTGTGTACATGGGTTGTGGAGTATGATTTGCCATGTACGCTTATTCTGATATGCTATGATATGATATGATATGGCCATCTGATGTGCTATGATATGTGCACAGTTTGATATGATATGATATGATATGTTACGGAGCTATTTCCTAATCCGGAGTATGATGTGTTGTGGCGCCAGTGTCGGGGTGGCGACCATGTCTGTTCACCGAGTCCCATAATAGGGACCGGATATGGCATATGTTCTGACATGCATTATCTCTGCTCTATGAGTAAGCACTTTGATATTCCGATTACTGTAGTTACTTTCTGTACTTCTGACTCTGATTATCATTCCTTCTGTTGTACGTCTGTACTCCTGATACCGATCATGATACTGTCTGTTATATTTCTGGATTTCTGGACCTGATTATGATTCTGTTTATTGTACTTTACGCTTTACATACTCAGTACATTTTTCGTACTGACCCCTCTTCTTCGGGGGCTGCGTTTCATGCCCCGCAGGTACACCCAGATGAGTTGAAGTTATTACAGAAGATGTTCCAGCGGAGTTGGCAGGCTCCATTTGCTCCCGGAGTGTTGCCGAGTCAGAGTTTGTATATGTATGTTATGAATTCTGGATTTATGTTAGAGACTTTGCAGACAGAGTCGTGGGTATTGGTTATCAGTCTGTAAGCGGCTCCATCAGCCGATATGTCATTCTGTGTTATGTAGTAAATTTTATATAACTACGGATTTTGCCTAAAATTCAGAACGATAAAAGATGGATTTCGAAAGCTTAATATGTATTTTACTTTTATCTGATTTTCAGTGTCTGAAGAAATTATGTGTGTAATAAGAATTTGTGGGTTCGCTCGGCTCCGGATATGGGGTCGGGTGCCCACCACACCTTAGTGGAATTGGGGTGTGACACTATCACCCTGTCACAACAACCCATAATATCGATGCCTCACAGGGCCACAACATAATAGCATAAAAATTTGGCCACACACGACCAAAGAACATAAAAGAAAAACATACATACCTTAGAATCTTGACGCCTCATCTTGGACTTCTTCCAAGGGATGAAATAAATGTGGGTATTTGGATCGCATATTCTCTTCCGCTTCCCATGTCATTTCCTCTCGATTGTTATTCCTCCACAGAACTTTAACTGAGGCCACTTCTTTGTTTCTAAGCCTCCGTACTTGTCTATCTAATATGGCAATGGGTGTTTCATCATAAGTTAACCTTTCTGTCACTTGAACATCATTTACTGGGACGATCCTCGTAGGATCCCCAACACATTTACGAAGCATTGAGACATGGAAAACTGGATGGACTGACTCCAAATCGGGAGGTAAATCTAACTCATAGGCCACTTTGCCTATTTTGCGCACGATTTCATATGGCCCAATATACCGGGGACTGAGCTTCCCCTTTTTGCCAAATCTCAGTACGCCCTTCATCGACGACACTTTCAAGAATACCCAATCTTTCACTTCGAACTCTAAGTCCCTTCGACGATTATCCGCATAGGACTTTTGACGACTTTGAGCCGCTAGCAACCGATCTTGTATGAGCTTGACTTTCTCTATAGCCTGCTGGACCAAGTCTGGCCCCATTAACTTGGTCTCTCCGGTTTCAAACCACCCAATCGGGGATCTACACTTTCGCCCATATAAGGCTTCATACGGTGCCATTTGAATGCTAGAATGATAACTATTATTGTAAGCAAATTCAATGAGTGGCAAATGATCTTCCCAATTCCCTCCGAAGTCCATCATACATGCCCGTAACATATCTTCGAGAGTTTGGATAGTGCGTTCAGCTTGCCCATCGGTCTGTGGATGAAATGCCGTGCTAAGGCTGACTCGGGTCCCTAAACCCTCTTGGAAGGACTCCCAAAACTTAGCTTTAAACTGAGTCCCTCTATCGGAGATAATCGACACCGGAACCCCATGAAGTCTCACTATCTCATTAAGGTAAAGCTTTGCATAATCTTCTGCCACATAGGTCGTTCTGACCGGTAAGAAATGAGCTGACTTTGTGAGTCTATCCACAATCACCCATATGGAATCATACTTACGTCGAGAACGGGGTAAGCCTGTAATGAAATCCATATTAATCACTTCCCACTTCCAAGTTGGGATCTCTATAGCTTGCAATAATCCACCCGGCTTTTGGTGCTTGATTTTCACTTGTTGGCAATTAGGACATTGAGCTACAAACTCCGCTATATCCCTCTTCATTCCATTCCACCAATATATAGACTTAAGATCATGATACATCTTCGTCGCTCCGGGGTGAACCGAGTAACGGGAACAATGAGCTTCTCTCAAAATCTGGTGGCGTAGATCTGCCACATCAGGGACACATAGTCTGCCTCGACATCGGAGAACCCCGTCTCCTGAAATATCAAATGACGACTCCTTTTTCTGAGGGAGTGTACCTCTGTACTGCATTAGCATGGGATCATCATATTGTCGCTCTTTCACTTCCGCCACTAGTGACGAGACTGCAGAATTCTTAATACTAGCTCCGCTGCTACCTGAGCGCACCACTCGGACTCCTAGGCTAGCTAACTGTTGGAGCTCACGGGCCATCTCTTTCCTTTCTGGTCGTACATCACTTAGACTTCCCATCGACCTACGGCTAAGAGCGTCAGCCACAACATTGGCCTTTCTGGGGTGATACAAAATATCAACATCATAATCTTTTAGCAATTCTAACCATCGTCGTTGCCGCAAATTCAAATCTTTCTGCTTGAAGATGTACTGGAGACTCTTATGATCTGTATAAATATCCACATGCACACCATATAAATAATGTCTCCATATCTTTAATGCATGAACCACTGCAGCCAATTCCAAATCATGGGTTGGATAGTTCTGTTCATGTTTCCGTAATTGCCTTGAAGCATACGCAATCACCTTACCATTTTGCATCAATACACAGCCTAGCCCGACGCCTGAAGCATCGTAATAAACAACATATCCTTCCAATCCCTCTGGAAGTGTCAAGACTGGGGTAGAAGTCAATCTATCTTTCAACTCTTGGAAACTACGTTCACAAGCATCTGTCCATTGAAACTTAGCTGATTTCTGGGTCATCTTTGTGAGTGGGGCAGAAATAGAAGAAAAACCCTCAACGAATCTCCTATAATAACCTGCTAAGCCCAGAAAGCTACGAACCTCTGTAGGAGTTGTGGGCCTTGGCCAAGTTTTTACGGCCTTAATCTTTTGGCTATCCACTCGAATACCATCAGCTGCAACAATATGGCCCAGAAATGATACTGAGTTCAACCAAAACTCACATTTAGAAAACTTTGCAAACAACTCTCGAGCTCGAAGAACTCCTAGGACAGTGCTCAAATAATCTGCATGCTCGGCCTCAGATCTAGAATACACCAAGATATCATCGACGAATACAATCACGAATAGATCCAGAAAAGGCCTGAATACATTGTTCATTAAGTCCATAAACGCTGCCGGTGCGTTAGTTAGCCCAAACGACATTACTCGGAACTCAAAATGACCGTATCTTGTTCTGAAGGCTGTCTTAGGGATATCTTTCTCCCTAACTCACACTTGGTGATACCCGGACCTCAGATCGATCTTTGAAAACCACTTGGCACCTTGCAACTGATCAAATAGATCATCGATCCTCGGAAGAGGATATTTGTTCTTAATCGTTACTTTATTCAATTGCCGATAATCGATGCACATTCTTAAAGAGCCATCTTTCTTCCGGACAAACAATACGGGCGATCCCCACGGGGATGAACTAGGTCTAATGAAGCCTTTATCAAGCAAGTCTTTCAATTGCTCCTTTAACTCTTTCAATTCTGTGGGTGCCATTCTATAGGGAGGAATAGATATGGGCTTAGTGTCCGGCAACACATCTATAGCAAAATCGCTCTCCCGCTCGGGAGGAAGGCCTGGAAGTTCTTCCGGGAATACATCCGGAAATTCATTCACCACCGAAACTGACTGAAGAGTCGGCGACTCAGCTTCTATATCTTGAACTCGCACTAGATGATAAATGCACCCTTTCGTGATCATCTTCCTTGCCTTTAGATAGGAAATAAACCTACCTTTTGGTGATGCCTTATTCTCTTTCCATTCTAAGACTGGTTCTCCCGGAAATTGGAAACGAACCATCTTCATTCTGCAATCAACATTGGCATAACAAGAAGCCAACCAATCCATGCCCATAATGACGTCGAAATCTACCATTTCTAGCTCATGCAAATCAATCATAGTACGACGATCACAGATCATAACTACACAATCTCTATATACTCGGCTACCTATTACCGATTCACCCACGGGTGTAGACACCTCAAAGGGTTTGATCAACTCCGGCTCAACTATAAATCAACCCGCAATATAAGGAGTAACATATGATAACGTAGAGCTCGGATCAATCAATGCATATACATCAAGAGAGAATACCGATAATATACCTGTGACCACATCAGGAGAAGACTCAAGATCTTGGCGTCCAGCCAAAGCATAAATACGGTGCTGAGGACCGCTGGAACTAGGAGCTCTGCCTCTACCTCTACCCTGGCCAACTGCCACCTGTGAGTCTGACCCCATAGGGCGTACAGGTGCTGAAGATCCGGCTGCCAACCCTGAAGGCTGGGTCCTACCTCTACCATGAACTGAGGGGCACTCACACATAATCTGGCCTGGCCGACCACATGAATAGAAAACATCTGAACCCAATCGGCATCGACCCCAATGCATCTTCCCACACTGGGAACATCGTGGTACCGGTGGCCTTGACTGGCCTGAATCATCTCTGAACTGGGGGCCTGAATAACTCGAACTCGGCCCTGAACGAGTAGATTTGTCAGCTCTCAGGCCCGTAAACTGTAGAGGTGGACTAGTCATAGAATAGCCTGAATGGCTGGGAAACTGCTGCCTGTGTCCACCTCTGGACTCACTCATTGGGCCTGAAGACCTGGCCCTCTTACTATGACCCCTATCCTGCTCGCGCTCACTCCTCCGCTGCTGTAGGCCTTCTTCCAAGTTCTGTGCATGTGCCTGAATGCGTGTAATATCCATACCGTCCTGAAGGGACGCAGTGAAGCATTTATCCATCAAGTGTGGCTCTAGGCCCTTTACAAATCGGTGTACCCGGTCACCCATATCCGCTACCATGGCTGAAGCATACCTAGCCAAGGAGTTAAAATGGAGGCTGTACTCTAGGGCACTCATACTACCCTGCCTCAAGTTCAAAAATTTATCGGCCCTGGCTCGCCGAACTTCTGGAGGCATATAATGACGGAGAAAGGCATCAACAAACTCTTGCCATACCGGGGGAGATGCATTGGCTCCCCGTGAAGCCATCCAAACTGTATACCACTGGATCGAGACATCTCTCAATCTATATGACCCTAGCTCTACCGACTCGGTGTTTGAAGCATGTATCAACTGAAGCGTCCTTAGCATACCATCAATAAAGTCCTGAGGGTCCTCCTCCGGCTTTGACCCAAAAAATTCCGGAGGGTTTAAAGTAATGAAATCACGGGCCCTTGCACTAACAACCCTATCATCATGACCTGAACTGTGCCTCTGAGCCTGGGCCATAACCAATTGAGTCAATAAAGTAATGGCCTCTTTCAGATCTTGGCCCGAAGCATTTGGTGGAGGAGCTGGAGGTGCTGGAGCTGGGGCTGAGGCTCCCTCACGCTCCTCAGAAATCGGCACTGTCTGGGAGGACTGAAATTGAGCTGCACCCTAGGACTCACTTTCCTCTACTACCGGTGGCGGTGCTTTCTTAGCCCGCTTTTCTGCCACCGTCTTGCCCTTTTGGGCTGCCGTAGTCTTTCCCTTTTTAGGCATCTCTGAAATACATAACACACGATTTAGGAGTAAGAATTTCCTACATCATAGCTCTATCGCACGATTCTTATAAAGAAAGAAGGTCAATAATTCCTAAAATGTCCGCAGCTTCTTGTTTATAAGTGTGGCGCGCAACACACCCATAACCAAGACTCTACTAGACACGGCTCGTAGACACACCCTAGGACTGAACTGCTCTGATACCACTTTTGTCACGACCCGACTAGGGGGCCGCGACGAGCACCCGGTGCTAGCCCACCCGGGCACCCTCTTAACTCTCTTATGCTTACATCTAGGTGAGCCACATAATTAGACATGCATTTCCATTCATTCATCAAACTAGTCCCATTGGACGACATTACCATTATATCATAATTGGCATTTATGCCACATCAATGTACATGGGCCAACGTGGCCGACAAAATGATATACAATATATAGGCCGACAAGGCCAGACATAACTAACCACATACACGTGACTACGAGCCTCTAAGAATAGTATGATATATCACATGAGCGGGACAGGACCCCGCTATGCCCATAATTATATACACAAAAGAATAGGTACCCCAAAAAGGTATGGCTCCGAAGGAAGTGGAGCTCTCTATGCAATCTCAGAATAAGCAGCTATGGATCAAGTCTGTCTCCCTGTGCACCTGCGGGCATGACGCAGCGTCCACAAACAAAAGGACGTCAGTACGAAGAATGTACTGAGTATGTAAAGCATGATCAACATCGATATAGAAACATAATAAACAACATATGAAGTAGCATAGGAGGAGAGACAATAATATCATCGTCATAGCACTTACTTGCCTTTCATAGGGACTTCCCATTTCTCACACATACTCGTGCCATATTTGTGCTCGTATTCGTATCCATATACATGTCCTTTTCCGTATTCTTATACATAGTCTTATCACATTCATATTCATATTATAAACATAGTCATTTTATATACATAACATTTACATAGCATACCCAACCTCATAGGATCGGTGTTTCATACATGCTTGGCCAACCAAGGCTCAAGGTCATACATACCTGGCCCTACCAAGGCATCAGGGTTATCCGTACCATCTGCAGAGGTGTGCGCGCGTTACGTAATCATATGCATACTTTATACATATTCATATACATATATTCTTACCCGGCATTATAAGCTCGGGGTTTCATTATAGCCCTTCATAGACACATATAAGTATACTAGCCCGTAGGCACCTTTAACATCATTATTATTACCATCGTCATCACTATCATCATCATTTTCGCTACATTTGTATCTTAGGCTTACTCATCATATGAGGGGCGTAGTACAATCATAGTACATATCAAGGATCGTGAGCTTATGAGCTCGGAATATCAATCATTTGGAAACAACATACTCATATAGAGGAATTAGGAATTTGGCCAAGAAACCATGCCTTATGAAAGAAGGGTTAGCCTTACATACCTTATCGTCGGACTACTCTACACTTGCACGTACTCTTTCGATGCTGACGTTTCTACCTTCATGAGGGTCATACTATCATTAGCACCGATAACTAGTACACATGGCTAAAGCTAGAGAAAATCGGACAGCATCTCCTTTATTTATGCAACATTTGTCCATATCGTAATTCAACTCCCAAACGTCAACAATACATTCATAATTTCATATCAATGGCCATTAATCATCTACATTATCCACAATCACGATTCAATTCAAACTATTTCTCAAAACGTCACTATTCATCATTCATAACCCATTTTACTATTCTCTTCTAATGACCAAGCATTTCAACTCTCAAACCCCTTAAACAACATATAAATATCATGAATCTTACCTTAGAAGTTGTAGGAACAAGCCTTAGTCGATAATAATCCACTTTGATCAAAACCCTAGTTTTCATCCATTTGGATTTCTTGACTTTGGATGATCTTTGATGGGTTCTTACTCTTGATTCACTTGTTTATGTTGTTAATCACTACAAACCCTTGAAAACTTATGAAATAGATGTAGAGAGATGTTTTAGAGAGAAGGGTTGTGGAAGGGAAATGAAATGAAATAACCTTGGTCCCTTACATTTATTGAGCAAATCTGCCCTGACCAAAAAATACGGACCAACATACGGTCCGTATAAATTGTACGGGCCGTATGTCTGGCCGTACTTTTGGTCCATAAACTTTTGGCCATTCTGGGTTGATTATACGGTCCATACATACGGACCGTATAAATTATACGGCCAGTATGTTTGGCCGTATAATCCCCAGTGATTCCGAACTTCGATTCGTCGATTCATTTTGTCTCCAATCCCTATGGAACCTTCTTAACACTTGTTCAACACTTCATTATCAATCTAAGGGACGTTATTATACTTCTCCGAAACATCATTAAGTGCCCATTAAGTCGTTACTCGTATTTCCTTCCCGATACTTATCAAATACTTTGCCTTCTCTTGGCAATCCTCTTCCCCCATCTCTAACATCTTTAAAATCTTATCTAGAGTCTTCGAATGCCATCGCTTACCCATGAACATATTGCGTACTCGTACTCTTTACTAGTTCATTCACTTGCGTACCAACGGAAGATTTTCCGAGGTGTAACAGATAGTGCGACTTCATGGTGTCACAGTGTCTATTATCACCGATAGAGGAGCACAATTTACTGCTAAATTTTGTAAATCTTTTCAAGAAGGTTTGGGAATTGAAGTGAGGCTCAGCACAACATTCCATCCACAGACTGACGGACAAGCTGAGCGCACTATTCCGACCTTGGAAGATGTGTTGCGGGCATGCATATTAGACTTCGGAGGTAATTGGGATGAACATTTTCCACTTATTGAATTTGCCTATAACAACAGTTATCATTCCAGCGTCCAGATGGCACCATATGAAGCTTTGTATGGAAGGAAATGTAGGTCGCCAATTGGATGGTTCGAAGTCAGAGAGGCAAAATTAATAGGTCCAGAATTGATTCAGAAAGCGTTGGAAAAGATCAAACTTATTAGAGACTGAATGTTGACAGCCCAAAGTCGTCAAAAATCCTATGCGGACAACCGCCGACGAGACTTGGAATTCCAAATCAATGATTGGGTGTTCTTGAAAGTGTCACCGATGAAAGGCGTAATGAGATTTGACAAGAAGGGCAAGCTTAGTCCCCGATATATTGGACCTTATAAGATTGTACACAAGGTGGACCAAGTAGCTTATGAATTAGATTTACCTCCAGAGCTTGAATCAGTCCACCCAGGTTTCCATGTGTCGATGCTCCGTAAGTGTGTTGGAGATCCCTCCAGAATTATGCTGATAGATGATGTCCAGATTACTGAGGAGTTAGCTTATGAAGAGGTGCCTATTGCCATACTAGATAGGCAAGTGCGGAAGCTCAGGAACAAAGAGGTAGCTGCAGTCAAGGTCTTATGGAGGAACAATAACAGAGACGAAATGACTTGGGAAGCAGAAGAAAACATGAAATCCAAATATCCGCAATTGTTTCCACCCCCGGAAGAGATTCAAGATGAGGCGCCATTATCATAAGGTACATAATGCTTTATTTTTAATACTTTTGGTCATGTGTGGCCATATTTTCTTGCCATTGTCTTGTAGCCCTGTGAGGCAATGTTATCATGGGTTGCTGTGACAGGATGGTAGTGCCATACTACAGGGAAACTCTGGTGAAATTTCTGTAGAATTTTCGAGAACTTAACATTCGAGGATGAATTTTCTTAAGGGGGGGGGGGGGGGGAGCGTGTTACACTTCGGAAAATTTCATGTCGTTGTGCGATAAATAGACTAATGCAGGGTAAGATGTATATGATGTCCCTACAAGTAAGAAGGGGTACTTAATGATTCTAATTAAGATTCCAAAGACATTTGAGGTAAGAGAAGAAAGTTCGTTGAGGAAGGTGAAGTATAGGTTGTGTTTGGGGAAGATTTTGCAAACTATCGAGTTGAGGATTGATTGGTAATGCCTTGGAGAGAAGCTGTGAGGATACTTAGAATGTTAATGAAGTGTTAAGAAGGTTCCATAAGGATTGGAGATCAAACGAATCGACGAGAGCATTTTCGAAAAAAGGGTGAGTTATACGACCCATTATACGGTCCGTATAATTGTTACAGTGAGGGGTGATCATTGGAAGCATTATACGGTCACTTATACGAACCATATAAAATTATACGGACCGTATAAGAGTCCATATAATTCAGGACGGGCAACCTTGTCTCTTTTTATAAATATAAGTCCCTAAGTTATTATTTTCATTTCTCATTTCCTCCAAACTTCTTGAAACCTCTAGAACACTCTATACACCTTATTAACACAAATTCAAGGGATATCAAAGATCAAACACCAAAAATTAGTGGGATCATCCAAAATTCATTCCTTTGCAATTGAAGTTGGGGTTTTCTCCAAGTGAAGTATTTTCATCCAAAATTCATTCCTACATCATCAAAGGTGAGTTTTATGATCATTTCATGTTATTAAGAATATTGAGTGGTTGAAAGACTTGGATTGAGGAGGAAAGTAGAATATGGAGCTCAAATGTGAAAATAATGGTATTCTTGAATAGTAACTTGACTTGAATCATAGTTCTTGACATGTTATGAGTATAATCTTGTTATGAATGATATTAAGAATATTGAAGAAGCATTATATGTGAATGAATATGGCATTGTGTTGTAATTATGGTTATGGATATTTTTGAAGGGAAATTATGAGAATTGAATAATGCTAAACTCGAAGAGGTTTATTGATTATGATATTGTAGGTGTTGTTGCTGATGTTTGGGAGTTGTTTATTATATGGAGGAAGTTGTAGAAACAAAGGAAATGCTTCCAAATTTTGTTAGCTCCTAGTTGTGCTAATGATACCTGAAGCATGTTTCCGGTTATCTAACCTTAGTAAGAATCTCTTGAATGTAGAATTGTGAACGTTGGAGGGATGCGTTTAAGCGATAAAGTTAGAGAGGCGTAAAGGTATGTAAGGCTCGCCCCCTTCTTTCAAAGGCATGTAGAGAGGCGTAAAGGTATGTAAGGCTAGCTCTCTTCTTTCAAAGGCATGACTCTTATTTTTGTGATTCCTTTTTATATTCCCATGATCTTCTTACATCCTAAAATATGAAGGTTAAAGGTTCTTAAGGGCTTCTTATGAGATAGAGATGAGATATGCTCCATGATAATGATGATGATAATGATGCTATGATAAGCCCGATATTCTCATCTTTATGATTTCATTGATGTTGCCTCTTATTGTTAGTCTCACCTCATGTTACTAGTTCCTTCAGGGTGAGACATGACGATCATGACTATTCCATAACATAATCGGATGTCGCCGACCTTACGTCACTCCGATAGAGCTGTAGTTTTCACTTGGGCTCTCATGCATGCTTATGTTATTTTTATGTATGATTCACACCGAGCCTACATGGCCGGGCAAACACACCACTGAAGTGGGCAGCTTATCCCTCTGATGCGGGAGGCCTGTACGCAGGCTAATCATGATCACACCGTACCTATATGGTCAGGCAGCTTATATATGTATGATATGATATTATTTTTATTATAAAAGTTAGCATGCATGATTCTTCCTTAAGAGGCATTTAGTTACAGGTATGCTCCTAGCTATATGTTCGTTCTGTCTTTATTATGCTGTTGTACATGTCTTACATACTCAGTACATTGTTCGTACTGTCGTCCTTTTCTTTATGGACGCTGTGTTCATGCCCACAGGGAGACGGTGCAGACACCTATGAGCTTTTTTAGCAGATTTATAGGAGCACTCAATTACTCCGGAGTTGTCATTTCTTGGTATATTCTTTTGTGTACATATTGGGGTTTGGCGGGATCCTGTCCTGTCCTTATGATTCCAATATTCCAGTTAGAGGCTCGTAGATACCTGTATGTGCATTGTAGTTGTCATGTGACCTCTTCACTTTATTTTGTACATCATTTTTGTAGCCTTATGGGCCAATGCTTATGTATATGTTTGGGAGGTATTTGGAGATCGGTTAATGATAAGTTTGTGATGAGAATGATATATGCCAAGTTGAGTATGATAGTCAGCATGGTAAGTGGTGCTCGGTATCCAGCTCCAGGTACCCGTCATGGCCCATGAGTCAGCTCGTGACATCAAGATGATCTCGTTTGGGAATTTCGAGGGTGCGAATGCGTTCGTAGCATGTTTTGTAGTGTGTTGCATGTTTGGGTTGTGTCCGGAGGTCTCGAATGAGTGTTGGGTTTCGGGTTGAACTTGGTGAAAAACTAGAATTTTCTAGTTTCTGGTGTGTCACATATGCAAACTTGGGGCCGCATCTGCAGGCCCGCCTATGTGGATCTTTGTCTATAGATACGAGATTATGAGTTATCAAGTGAGGCCGCATCTGCGGACATTTCTCCAGAGATGCGAGGCCGCATCTGCGAAAAAGGTTTCTATAGATGCGATATCGCTGGAATCAGAAACCTTAAATCCCCAAATTCGAAGCCATTTCTTTTCATTCACTAAATTGGAGACTTGGAGGATTTTGAGGGACGATTTTGCTGAACTTTTGATAAATCTTCCATTGGGTAAGTTCCTTAGCTTCTTATTTTGTTTATGTTACCATTTAATTGGGGATAATCCTGTTAGAGGACCATGTTTTAAGTTGGGGTTTTGAGTGATGGACCTCAGATTGGCTTTTGAACCATCTTTTATCCAAATCAAGTTTTGTTGGGAAATTTCCTAGATTCTAATCATTTAATCATTTGGTAACTTGTTCCTAAGCTTGAATCTCTCTTTTACTTAGGATTTTGATTATGGGAAATAAGGATTTTTCTTATAAATTGGGGGTTTTGGTGGAATAATGAAATTGATGCTAAATTGAGACTAGTTTGTGATGAATCTTGGTATTTGGACTCCCTAGACTTTGGGTAGCCTAATTTTCCTATAAATTCTCTCTTTTACCCTTGTGCGCCTGGGGTCCCCTTTTTAAAGGTTGTTTTGGTTTCGAATGGTTTTTTGGCATTATGGGTACCATTAGCCTCATAATCTATTTAACAATAATAAATTGTTATACTTTGATCGTTCAGTAGTTATTCGGAAGGGAAAGGCTCTAGCGGACTAGTTCGTCGCACCTGTTCGACCTTTGAGGTAGGTTACAGTTTACTGATGTCTACACTTCGATTAGTGAATCATATATGTGTTTACCCTAAAAAAGAGTACAATTATATTTATTTGAGGTCTAAAGGATACGTGAATTGATTTGTTATAAATAGTGAATAATAAAGACAATAATGACTAAGAAATCAAATGAATAAATTAGTAAAGTATTGTAAAGCAATAATGAATTAAATAAGCCTGAGATTTGTTGATCCTTGAAGAGAATCCTTTGATAGGATTTCCTCCGGTGGAACATCTATTTGCATTGGCCTTGACGGTAACCCTGTACAAAAGAATGATAAAATAAAATTAATTGCTAAAAATTGAACAGAATGTTTGTGTGTAAGTTGTCGATATTCGATGATCCTTTTGAGAACCCTTCAGGCTCCTTTTATAGTACAAATACATCAAAACTTGAGCTGTGATTAAATTCTAATAATGAGCAATGGTAGACAATAGATGTTGTTTAATTCTAAATCGTAATGTCTGCTTTGAACCCGTACCGCTCATACAACGTTTATCTTTAATTAATGACCCGAAACAATCGACTTGTCAAGTTTGCTCTGAGGTTAACCGAGGTCTCTCATTCCGACCAAGTTAAACGACTAAGCAGCGTTCCGCCTTCAAATGCCACGTGCTACTTTCTTGTCATGCCTTGTGTCAAGATATATTTTATCATATATGCAGATAAGCCCCCCCCCCCCCCCCCCACTCTCCGGTGGAGAGTAATGACACCGGGGAGTGAATTTGAAATGCCACTTGTAACGACCCGTTTGGCTTTTACGGTACTTTTTACCCCGTTGACCTTTCCCCAAGCTTCGTTAGCATATATTAGACTTGCGGGGATGGGTGGTATGATTTCCGAGGTCATCAGATGAGTATTAGATAGATTTTTGTGAAGATAGGCCTTAAAGCGAAAAATATTTGACTCAAAGTTGACTTTTGGGTAAACAGACCTTTTTCGAAAATGCGTTGATTCCGAGAGGTCTAGCTGGTCATTTTTAACTTGTGGTTATGTTCGGTGAGGTTCTCAATGCCCTCGGGTGAGTTTTGGGACTTGGGTTGGAAACTTGGTTTCAGGCTATTGGATGTTGACTTGGTTAATGAGACCTCTTTTTTAGAATTCCGAGTGCGCAGGTGAGTTTGTAGTGCATTTTTACATATGTATGCATATTTGGTTTGTGTCCAGGACGTTCCGGGTGTCGATTCCAAGTTTGGAAAACACCAGAAATTTCTAGTGTCTGGTTGCCGACATAGCGGTGGGGTGACCGCCATAGCGATGGTTTGACCGCCGTAGCGGCCGACAGATCAGTTTCTTATTTAAATGCCTTATGGAAACCCTTATTCCTCCCATTCCTCAGATTTCTCATGAGGGTAAGTTCTATAGTCTCAATTCCTTTCATGTATCTTTCCTAAGTAAGAATTCATGGTAGTAAATTCATAGAACATGAAAAATGAAATAGAGTTTTTATGGTTTCTTCTTTAAAGGGGTTTCTTTAGCTAAGTATGGAATTGGTTAGATTAATGTTGTTAGGCTCGAATTTATCCATTTATTGGGATGAAATTGATGAGGGAAAGTTTGGTTTTATGAGAAATTCCTAAAATGGGTTTTAGACATCCTAAATAGAAATTGTTGATGAAATTGGCTAGTATAAACTTAGATTCTGATTTATCCATTGTTGTTAAGCAGAAATCTTCCATTAGTAAAGGTTAATTCATGAATTGGAAAGTTAGGGTTTATACCCAAATTTGGGGGTTTTCACTTTAAATACGAATTTAACTTAATCTTGAGTTAATCTAGGAATTGATTAGTGGGGTTTGATCATCTAGACTTGAATTGCATGATTCACTTTCAAATTTCCCATTTTCCCTCCGTGGGCTCGTTTCCCCAAATTCCATAAGCTAAATTTGACCTAACTAGAAGCTGTGCATTATGGGTATCATTCTTCATGATTTCTAATCTAGAGTACATTATAACTGGACTTTGAGTATTTTGAAGCGCAAATGAGGGGCAAGGCTTTGTTGGGCAGTTCGTGACTTGTATTCGGCCTTCCAGGTAGGTTATGGCTTACCTTCACGGTTAGACTCCGGTTAGCGACTCGTATGTAGTACTAGGAAATTGTTGGAGACGTCATGTGAACCTTCGGGTATGAAGTTTTGGATGGAATTCTTAGGTTCGTATTGTTGTGTGGCTTGTGTGTTCAGGCTCATGGCCTGTTAGAATCTCTAGGTTTATACTTGGCTTTTGTATTTTGTTCTCGTGACACGTGTTCCATTGTCCACTCCTTAAAACGTCGCAACAACATCTGAACCTTATCCATGTACTTCTGCATCCTGTCATCTTTTACGTCAAAAATTCCATGGACTTGATTGACCACCAAGAGGGAATCACTTTTGTCCTCAATAACCTCAAATCCCAAGCTCCGAGCTAATTCCAAACCTGCAATCATTGCCTCATACTCGGCTTCATTTTTAGTTAACTGTACAGTTCTAAGTGCCTGTCTAATTATATCCTTGGAGGGTGTTTTTAGCACTATGCCCAATCCAGACCCCTTATGTTGGTTTCCCCATCCGTAAACAAGGTCCATATCACAGGTAACGCCTTAGAAGAAATTATAATTTCTTTTTCAACCTCGGGTATCATCCTAGGGCTGAAATCTGCTACAAAATCGGCTAATACCTGAGATTCTGTTGTCGTACGAGGCCTATATTATATATCATAACCACTAATTTAAACATCCCACTTTGCTAACCTACCTGAGAGTTTGGGTTTATGCAATATGTTCTTCAACGAATAAGTTGTCACGATACAAATAGGATGACATTGAAAATAAGGTCTTAAATTCCTAGAGCTAGTTATTAATGCCAAAGCCAATATTTCTAGATGAGGATACTTGGTTTCAGCGCTTGCGAAAGTTCTACTAACATAATAAATAGGAAAATAAATACCTTTATCTTTGTGAACTGAAACTGCACTTACCGCTACCTCGAATATGACCAAATACAATAGAAGTTGCTCATCCGCCAATAATTTAGATAACAAGGGTGCACTTGAAAGATACTTCTTCAAATCCCTTAAAGCTTGTTGACATTCTGGTGTCCACTCAAAATCCTTTTTCTTTTTTAACAGTGAGAAAAATTGATGACTCTTTACAGAAGATCGAGAAATAAAGCGGCTTAAAGCTGCTAACCTTTCGGTCAATCTTTGCACTCCTTTTACACCTTCTAACACCTCTGGAATTTCTTTTATGGCCTTTATTTTATCCGGGTTGACTTCAATCCCTCTGCTCAATACCAAGAACCCCAGAAACTTTCCTGAGCCAACCCTAAAGCACATTTTTTCGGATTCAGCTTCATGTTGAATTTTCTGAGTACCTCAAATATTTGCTGCAAGTGACTCAAGTTTTCACGCCCCAAACCATGGCCTAGGCGTAACCAACACTCAGTGCCTGATTGCATGTGACCGAGCGAACCAACTGGCTGGCTGGATCAACTGTGATATCAAAACATACTGAATGCGGAAATAACTTAATACATGCTGATTCTACTAAACGTCTGACTAATAAACATAAGTGCAGCAATACTGAATAAGTCTGAGAGCATAAATACGTAGCCAACACGACTGACACTAAAACTTGCTAAACTCTAACTGTCTGCAACTATAGTCTATGAAGACTCTATGAAATATTGAAAAAACAGAACAATTGCAAGGACAAGGCCCTCAGTATACATGACTTTCTGTAAATGCTATAAAAACTGTAAATAAATGATAAGGCCCCCAAAGAACTGGGGCTCACCAATCAGCTGATACTAGAGATCCTAGCGAGTAGATGCGTCGTCCTGTAAATCGTTACCTGTATCACAAGATGCAGGCCCGATCAAAAAAGGAGGTCAGTACATTTGAATTGTATTGGTATGTAAAGCAATTGAAAGAAAGATCTGTAAGTATTGAAACTGAAACTGAACTGATAACTGATAACTAAGGTTAACAAAAGAAGTAAAGATAAGAATACTTTCTGTTCTGAATGGAGAATCACCTGCTTACTGAAATTATAATCTGTTGCCACAGGCCTAGGTATCTGCGGCCTTAGGCCCAAAACATAGGTGTTCAACATGAAACAATCTATAAAAAAGAACTGAGAATCATGCTTAGAAGTATAACATTGACATACTGAGCAATGACTCACTGAGACATGTATTCATGAACTGATAATGAGACTTGAAGCTTTAACTATTTATAAACGTGTTGAGTATTCTAGACTTAGACTTATGGATAACAAAAAAAAAGTCTATATTGATTACATGCTGAGTTCACAATATTCAGAATGATAATCATGAACATCTATGAAACTATATTCTCAAAGGATAGAAGTCATGAACTTTTCAAGAACTAGGGCATAATCTTTATTTCAGATGCAATTCGTAATAATCATGAAGAGCGTGGCGTAGGGAAGAGTAATAACATTCCACACATAGATAGTTAGCCTTATAGACCTGTGAACGCTCTAAGTACAACAAACTAGTTTAATTTTCTGACGAAGAACACCCAAACCCTAGCTTGAATCACTTGAGAAGAATTACCTTGGAAATCCTATGTTTTGTTTAAGAATTATGTATTTAGTGCTAGGATTGATTAAGAATTGAAGAGGTGTTCTTACCGTGATGTGGTGGTTTGAGAGGAGAGAAAAATCATTCTTGTGGGGTTTTCTACGAAGTTGGAATGTCTGATAAATGAAATTTTGAGTTAAGTGTTGAATTTATAGCACTGGGTATTTGGACCACCTGGCTCACCAAGCTAGATAAGAGCTCGCCGTATCCCTCGCTCAGCAATGTAGGGGGTCCAAAAGTGAAAAAAAATGGAGCTAGCTCCCCTGTCCATTTCATACTTGGCCAAAATTTTACATTTTTTGACTTGTCGATGGCTTCAGTAAAATTGTCATAAATCGTAGCACAGAGCCCCGTTTGAGTTCCATAATATATCATTGGAAAGATATTTTAGAGGGATAGAACTTTCGTGTTTTGAGTTTTCTCAAATTCCCAACAGATTTTCAATAAAGCAGGATGGAAAATAAACTTATCAAAAACTTAGTTGATTCTATCGAATCTTATGCACCTCACTATCCATCTTGATTCCAAAACGACCATTTCCACCCAAAGTTATGTCGATGGGATTTCACATGTCTAGAAAATGTCACATCAATACTCATTTATCGCATCCACACCTAATCCAAATTTACGGAGTGTTACATTATCTCCCCTTGGGATCATTCGTTCTCAAATGAATGTCTTGGCTATAATCATGACTAACTCTGAGACTCTACGAAAACTTCGGCAGAGTTTACTCTTTACCGAAACTACCTGAAACTAACTAGCTGAGACATGTGATCACTGAACTGACATGAACACATGCTTACCGGACTGAATGAATACATAATTACTGAACTGCTGAGCTATTGAACTAACTAGGTACTGAACTGAATGATTACTGAACTGAATGAATACTGCGCTGACTAAATACTAGATGACTGAATACTTGAAAGACATAGAGATTATAATATAAGGTCTGAGTGAAAAGGTTAGTTACCTTCAACATTTTGTGCTCGCTTTTCAAATAGATACGGATACTTGGACTTCATGTCCTCTTTGGCTTGCCATGTAGCCTCTTCTGGAAACTCTAACTCATAAGCCACTTTCCCAATCCTTCGTAGGATCCTATATGGCCTAATATATCGGGGACTTAGTTTCCCCTTTTCCCAAATCTCATAACGCCTTTCATAGGCGAAACTTTCAGAAACACCCAACCATCAATTTGAAACTCCAAGTCTCTATGCCACAAATTTGAATAGGACTTTTTGCAACTTTGAGCCATCTTCAATAGCTCCTGAATCAATTTTATTTTTTCCATAGCCTAGTAGACCAAGTCTAGTCCTAACAATTCTTCTTTGCCAACTTCAAACCAACTAATCGGTGACCTACATCTTCGCCCATACAGAGCTTCATACGATGCCATCTTGATACTAGAGTGATAGCTGTTATTTTAGGCAAACTCAATGAGAGGTAAGTGATCATCCTAGTTACCTTTAAAATCAAGGACACATGCCCTCAACATGTCCTCAAGAGTCTGAATAGTGCATTCTGCCTGGCCATCTGTTTGAGGATGAAAAGTTGTGCTGAGGTTTACTCTTATGCCTAATCCTTTCTCAAAGGATTTCTAAAAGTTCTCTGTAAACTGAGCACAACGATCTAAAATGATGGAAAACGGAGTCCCATGCAATCGGACGATCTCCTAAATGTACAACTTGGCATAGTCTTTTGCTAAATCTGGGTCTTTACTGGCAAGAAATACGCTGACTTGGTACGTGGGTCTAAAATCACCCAAATCGAATCATGCTTCCGAAATTAGCGAGGTAAACCAGTTATGAAATCCATATTTATCATCTCCCATTTTCAAATGAGAATTTCTATGTTCTCAGCCAAGCCACCAGGCCTCTGGTGCTCTACTTTCACCTGCTGAAAATTCGGACACTCGGCCACGAAATCTACTACGTTCTTTTTCATGTCATTCCACGAATAAATCTCGTTGAGGTCATGATACATATTTGTGAAAACTAGATGAATAGAGCACCTGGAACTGTGGGTTTCTATCATGATTCGCTCTCTGAGCCCATCTATGTCTGGAACACATAGTCTGCCTCTTTACTGTAAGGTACCATCATCTCCCCCTTGTTCCAAAGCCGTCGTATTAAGCTTGTGTCTGTCGCTGAGGTGGGTCTTGGCAAATTCTTTACTGCATCAATTTTCTGAGAATCTACTTTCACATCTTCCCTTGAAATAACATGGCCTAGAAACGCTACCGATTTCAACCAAAATTCATACTTGGAGAATTTAGCATAAAGCTTGCGGTCCTGAAGTGTCTGCAACACAATCCTAAGATGTTTTGCGTGATCTGTTTCACTACAAGAATAAACTAGGATGTCATTAATAAAAACAATTAGGAATAGATCAAGGTAAGGCTTGAAACCTCGGTTCATGAGGTCCATAAAAGTAGCTGGTGCATTCGTCAAACCAAACGACATCTCCAAAAATTTAAAATGCCCATAAGGGGTTCTAAAAGTTATTTTCGGGATATCAACTTCGTTTACTTTTAATTGATGGTAGCCTGATCTGAGGTCAATCTTGGATTAACATTGGGCACCCAGAAGTTGGTCAAATAAGTCATCGATTTTAGGGAGAGGATACTTGTTTTTAATGGTGACCTTATTCAACTGATAGTAGTCTATGCACATATGTAAGGAACCATCTTTATTTCGGAAAAATAAGACCGGTGCGCCTGAAGGTGAGACAGTTGGCCTAATAAATCCTTTGTTAAGAAGATCCTTCATCTGGGCTTTTAACTCTTTTAACTTTGCTGGAGCCATTCCATAGGGTGGGATAGATATCGGCTCTGTGTCGGGAAATAAGTCGATCCCAAATTTAATTTCTATGTCGAGAGGAAATTCGGGAAGATCCTTAAGAAAGACTTCTGGAAACTCATTAACAATAGGTACTGACTAGAGAGTTGGGACCTGAGAGTCTGCATCCCTGACTCAAACTATATGATAGATATACCCTTAGAGATCATCTTCCTAGCTTTATGATAGGAAATAAACCTACCCATGGGTACTACCATGTCACCCTTCCATTCTATAACTGGTTCACCTGGGAACTCGAAACTTACTCTCTTGGTTCTACAACCCACTGTGGCATAGCAAGACTCTAACCAATCCATGCCAATGATTACATCGAGGTCTACCATTTCCAATTCTACTAAGTCGGCTACAGTAAGGCGATGATACAGTTTGACTGGACAACCTCTATAGATATGTCTAGCTATAACTGATTCTCCAACTGGAGTTAACACTTCAAAAGGTTCATGCAACTTTTCTGGCTCTATCCCATTTTTTTTAGCAATATATGGGGTTACAAAGACAGGGTGGATCCTGGATCCGTAAGAGCATAAACATCAAAAGTGAAGACTGTTAATATCTGACGGCCTTCCGGCGTATACAAATTTTTCTGACCACCCCCTGTATTGCCAGACTTTGCTGCACCATGCCCCTGTTGAGCCTGAGAATTGCGGGGAACTACTGAATTGGTAGACTGAGCCATATTATCACCATTATTCTTCCTTGTGGGGGGAAAATCCCTCAGGAAGTGACCCTGTTGGCCGCACCCATAACACCCATCTATGATAGAATGACACACTCCTGAGTGCCTCTTTCCACACTTGTTGCAAGTAGGGTGCTGAAACCTCTGTTGCCCACGCTAGCCTATGTCTGCGAACTTGCTGTGCTAAAATTTCTGTTGTTCTTATTAAATTTGGACCTCTATACTGGTGCACTGGCTGAAGATGGAGCAGGTCCTAATTTTGGTTTCCTGAAGAATTGGTGATTACCACCTCCTTAAGATCCGCCATGGCTAAAATTTCCAGCAGACTTAGCTCTCTTCCTGAATTCCCTGTCCTTCTCTTTCTATAGCCGCTCTTCTTCCTTCAGTGTGTCTTCATTCCCTTGAACAAAGGAAACCATCTTAGTAATGGTCATGTCATTGTTCTGAGCAGCTATGCTAGCATCAGCAAACAAATCATCTGGAAGCCCTAACACAAACCGCCTAACTCTGGCCGTCATATCATGCACCATTTCCTGAGCATACTTGGCCAGAGCGATGAACTTGAGGTAGTGTTTGTTCACGCTTATCTCATTCTGTTTAAGTCTCTTAAACTCTAAAGCCTTATCTTCCAAGACCTCAATGGTTAGAAAGTGCTCAAGGAATGCGTCTGTAAACTCCTTCCAAGTTGCAGGAGCCGCATCTTCCCCTCGGGACTCTTTCCATATTTCATACTAGGTGTTAGCAACATGATTCACACAACAAACTCTACTGCCTCTGTGTCTGTAGCATGCATCACTCGAAATATCTTTTGAACCTAATCAATGAAGTTTTGCGGATCCTCATCCTTTTTGGACTTTGTGAAAACTAGAGGTTTCATGTTGTGGAATTTCCTGGACCTAGAACTACCTGTCCCATCAATAGAACCTGTCTCCTGTGTTTGAGCCTAAGTAACAACAATCTGGGTGAGCAACTGGATAGCTCCCTTGACATCTATATCTAAAGCACTGGGTGGCCTAACTGGGACCTCCGCAGGCCTTCTGGTAGCAGGTGGGGGTACGAATCCGATGCAACTCTCACCTCTTGAGCAGTCTCAACATTATCCCTCTAGCTAGTGGCTGAAGTCCTCTTAGTGTACTTTCTCTTAGCAGGCATTTTCTGAAACACATAACGGGCACGAGTTAGAAGAGTTCCTGAAGTCATAACTCTATTTGGACGATCTAGAGTATGAAAGAAGTGAGACAATCCTGAATGTCTTGGTAGTTCACCATTTATATGCGTGGTCAACACACACATATAAAGCCTCCACTAGACAGGACTTCATAGACTCCCTAGGACACTTAAACCTAGTACTCGGATACCAAGCTTTGTCATGCCTTGAACCATAGCCTGGGCATAACACAACACTCGGTGCCTGACTTCATGTGACCGAGCGAACCAATTGGGCGGGCTGGATCAACATGTGATATCAAAACATATTGAATGCAAAAATAACTTAACATATGTTGATTCTACTAAACTATTGACTGAATAAGTCTGAGAGTGAAAATACGTAGCCAACATGGCTAACACTAAAACCTGCTAAACTCTGACTGTCTGAACCTGTAGTCTATGAAGCCTCTATGAAATAATGAAAAAAACTGACAATTGCCAAGACAAGGCCCCCGACATACCTGACCGGCTGTAAATGTTATAAAGACTATAAATAAATGATAAGGCCCCGAAAGAACTGGGGCTCACCAATTAGCTGTTATTGAGATCCTAGAGAGCAGATACATCATCATGTAAATGATTACCTGTATCGTGAGATGCAGGCCCCGAGCAAAAAGGGATGTCAGAATATTTGAATTGCACTGGTATGTAAAGCAACTAAAAGAAAGAACCGTAAGTATTGAAACTGAAATTGCACTGATAACTAATAAGTGAATTGAACAAAAGAAGTAAAGATAAGAATACTTCCTGTTCTGAAGGGAGAATCACCTGCTTACTGAAATTATAATGTGTGGCCTCAGGCCCAAGTATACATATACATAAATATGGCCTTAGGTCCAAAACATAGGTGTTCAACATCCAACAATATATAAAAACGAATCTTGCTGAAAAGTACAACACTGACATACTGAGCAATGACTCACTGACACATGTAATGATGAACTGATTATGAGACTTGAAGCTTTAACTATTTATAAACGTGTTGAGTATTCTAGACTGAGACTCATGGGCAATAAACAAAAGTGTATATTGAATACATGCTGAGTTCACAATATTCAGAATGATAATCATGAACAACTACAAAACTTTATTCTCAAAGGATAGAAGTTCTGAACTTTTCATGAACTAGGGCATAATCTCTATTTCTGATGCAATTCATAATAATCATGAAGAACGTGATGTGGGGAAGATTAATAACATTCCCACACATAGATAGTTAGCCTTACATACCTATGAATGCTCCAAGTCCCACGAACTAGTTTACTTTTCCGATGAAGAGCACCCAAACCCGAACTTGAATCACTTGAGAAAAATTACCTTGGAAATCCTATGTTTTGTTTAAGAATCATGTTATTAATAATTTGTTTAGTTCTAGGATTGATTAAGAATTGAAGAAGTGTTCTTACCTTGATTTGGAGTGTTTGAGAGGAGAGAAAAATCGTCCTTGAGGGGTTTTCTACGAAGTTCGCTCACGCTTTGAGCTTCTCTCAGCGAGCTCACCCTACCAAAATGGACTTAGCCAATTTATTTCATTTTTGACCTCCTACCTCACTGATCGAGGGCTATGGTGAGCTCCTGTCTCCCTCTGGTACTCGCTGAGCGAGCTCTCTTTCGATTTCTTACTTAGGAAATTTTTTACATTTTTCGACTTATCGACAATGTTCAATAAAATGGTCATAACTCCTATAACAGAGCTCCGTTTGAGCTCCATAATATATCGTTGGAAATTTATTTCAAAAGGATTCAACTTTCATGGTTTGAGTTTTCTCAATTTCCCAACGAATTGTCAACAAATCAGGCTAGAAGACAGACTTATCGAAAACTTAGTTGATTCTATCAAATCTTATCCACCTCACTGTCCTTCTTGATTCCAAACGACCATTTCCACCCAAACTCATCCCGATAGAATTTCACATGTCTAAAATTTCACATAAATACTCATTTAACGCATCCACACCTAATCCGAATTGACGGAGTGTTACACAAATGGTCTTTCGAACAAAGTGATTTAACCAACATATCATCTATGTAAACTTCCATGGTCTTGCCACTTTGATTTTCAAACATACAGTTAACTATATGTTGATAAGTAGCTCTAACATTTTTAAACTGAAGCGCACAACAGTATAACAATAAGTGCCATATTTAGTGATAAATGAGGTTTTTTCTTGATCATCCGGATTCGTCATTATGTGATTGTACTCGGGATAAGTGTCAAGAAAACTCAACATGTCATGCCCTGCCATTGCATCAATCGTCCCTTCAATGTGTGGTAAAGGAACGTATCATTTGGACATGCTTTATTCAAATCTTTGAAGTCTATACACATTCTTAACTTATTTCCTTTTTTTAGGTACAACCACTACATTGGCTAACCAATCAAGATAAGTTATTTCCCTGATAGATCCTATGTTTAGTAATTTAGTTACCTCTTCTTTAACAAACCTATTTTTGTATTCGGCTATAGGCCTCCTCTTTTGCTCTATCGTAGAAAACCTCGGGTCCAGGCTGATTTTATGGGTCGTTACTTCCGGCGAAATCCCTGTCATGTCTAAATTGTACCAAGAAAAATAATCGATATTATCTTTAAGAAATTTAATAAAATTAAGCCTGAGCTCCGGTGATAACCTGGTGCCCAGGTATACCTTTTTCTCCGGCTATTGATCAACAAGAATGACATGCTACAGTTCATCTATGGTGAAATTTGTAGCGTCTGATTTATCCAGAACCATGGTCGGTCTTGGCACTTGATGTGCTATGAAATTATGGCACATTGGATATCTTTTTACGAGATGTTTTACTTGTTTTTAAGCAAGTATGTGTCATTTTTATGTGTTTTGTTGTGTTTCAGGTAAATCGAGGAGTTAAAGGACAAAAGCACATAAATACATGAGTTGGCACTGTTATGAAGTTATATGGGCCGTAACCCTGGCCGTAATTAGTGGAGAAGAGAAGCAGAATGTTGAAGTTGCATGATGCTGTTATAGGGACAACTTTCATGGACCGTATAATATTATATGGGCCGTGTAGTTGGTCGTATTTAGTGGAATTAGCGGAGACAGAAAGTTGAGTTTGAAGATGAAGTTTCACGAACCGTATAATTTTATACGGGATGTATAAGGAAATCGTATTCTTAATTGAAGACTTGAAGAACTCTTGGCTGTATAACTTTATACAGTCCGTATTTTGTTATATGGACTGTAACATATGCCGTCAGGGACTTATTTGCAAATTTTTAATTTTATGTTTTTGGAACCTTATAAATAGTTCCTTATAGGCTTTTATTTATAATCAGTTGTCAGTTTTAAACTATTATTCTGTAGCATTGAATACTCATAGTTTTTGAAGCTTTTTGGGAGAACAAACTATTGCAATTATTTTATTTTCCATTCCAATCAATCGAAAGTATGCATTATGATTTCTATTATCTCTTCTTGTTCTTCTTCCACTATGAGTAGCTAATTTCTCTACTAAGGTTGTGAACCCTAGGATGGGTGTTTTATGATTGGGAATTGGGACTAATATACATATAATGGATTATTATGGTTTATTTATTCTTTGTTCTTCATTCATAATTGATGGTTGCAAACATTGATTAAAGCCATAAACTTTGCTTAACTTAGGAAAGTGAGTAGGGTTGGTAGGAATAAATAACAAGAACTGAAGGCTTTAACCCTTGTTTAATAAATTCACTTAGGAATAAGAAGAATTTACTTGGCATGAATTAACCATTACTTCATGTACACTCTTTTACATTTGGGAAAATCATAAAGAGAAATAATCTTTAACTTTTGGGAAACAGGGATTCAAGTAGAGGTTAAGTGCATTCTAATAGCGATCCATTAGAAGTATATCATGATAAATCACCATAACATACACTTTATCTAAAGGGGGACACAACCTTGGTTTCTTTTACTATATATTACAATCCCAAGAAATTAGTTATAAACAATCAATCTTCTACAAACTCAACGAAATACAAAATTAGACCTTAAGAAACTACTTTACGATTTTAGTAACCTTTTCACACCATATTCCATGTGGTATTCGACCCTAACCTAGTTGGATTACTATATTTGACATCGTCCTCTTTACATCATTTAATAGGTGTAATTTAAGCGTATCAAATATGTGCGCCGTTGCCGAGGAATACGGTTTTGAAATTACTAAATAGTTTGTGCTTTGCTTAAAGTCTGTTCTATTCCATCAAACCTTGTTTGTCGTATACTGTGAACCATGTGATCATGCGGAACAACAATAGCAGACGTGGAGCCGTTGGTAACAACAGGGTGCAGGAGGTTAATCAAGATTAACCCCCAGTCGAGGTTGAGAATCCATTTGCTGATATGTTAGATAAGATGTAATATGCTTCTGCTATTGTTCCACCTAGGGTTACTGTGAAAAAGTGCAAGATTGACTCCACTATTTACCAATTGTGCAAGCTGGAGGGCCAATTTCGGAACTCCACCGAAGATGACCCTCACCAACATTTGAAGAATTTTTTCGGCGTGTGTACCCAACATATGCAACATGTTGTGTCCGATAATGCTATTCGGCTAAGAGTTTTCAAATACTCTTTAGCAGGTGAAGCTAGAGTTTGGTTTGAAAAGCTACCCTATAACACTATTCATACATGGGCAGAGCTGGTCACTATTTTTCTCAAAAAGTGGTTCCCTCCGAGCAAGAGAATGGAAATTCGTGACAAGATTTTTGACTTCAAGCAACTACCAGGGGAACAACTATTTGAAGCATGGGAGAAGTTTAAAGAAAATTTGTAGAAGTCTCCAAACCATGGTTTTTCAGATAATATTTTGATTGAGAAGTTCTACAGAGGGTTAGATCTAATGGCACCATCCATGGCTAATAATGTAGCTGGTGGGTGTTTTATGGACAAGAAGTATGCTTGAATCACTAACTTGCTTGATAAGCTTACTACTCACAATCAAGCATGGCATTCGGGTGGTACTGAAAGTGTAGCCTATGGAGCTCCAATGATCCATAACATAGTGAATGAGAACCAAAAAACTCAACAGACGCTAGCTTAGATAGGAACCAATCTTTCTTTACTGACCAATAGATTTGATGAAAAGGAAGAAAAGAAGGTTAATGTTATTGAAGATATTCCGGGTATGTCGAAGAGGATGTACCAAGTCCAAGAG
This sequence comes from Lycium barbarum, assembly GCF_019175385.1. NCBI lineage: Eukaryota > Viridiplantae > Streptophyta > Magnoliopsida > Solanales > Solanaceae > Lycium > Lycium barbarum. Next base: position 44,830,905 of record NC_083342.1, on the reverse strand, counting down.
GGCCAATATCAAGAAGGGCCTCCAATGCAGTTTGAATATGCTAACTATATGCATAACCCTCAAGGGGGTTACCGAAGGCAGAACTACTAGGGAGGCTATCTGAATCAGAATCAATGGAGACCTCAACAGGGACAAGGAAATTACAACAACAACTATGGTGGCTCGAACCAAGGAAAATATAACAATAACAATAACTTTGGAACTAGGAGTTCCAATCCCTATACTCCACCAAAGGGGCAGTCGATTGAACAAGAGAGCTCTAGGTTAGAGAGTATGCTTGAAAAGGTGCTAGCCAACAAAGACAAAGCATATAGAACATTGAAGGGGCTAACATAAATAGTGGGATCTCACACGGCTTCCATTTAGAAGCTCGATTCGCAGATGCGAGATATTTCCATAGAACAACACCCTCCAGAGAAGAGAGGACTTCCTAGTGACACTATTCCGAATTTGAAGAATGGGGGAGATGGTGTAGACCGTGTTTATGCTATCAGTACTCGGAGTGGTAAAATACTCCAAAGTGCTAAAAAAGAAGGTGATAAATCTCGAGCCAATTGCTGAAGAAGAAGAGGCACAATCTGATATGCCAACAATTGTTGATGGGGTCCAAACGGAGGCTCCTATTGTTGAAAAATTTGTTAATATTCCAAAAAGTTCGAAGATGACTAGCCTGAGTAGTGACACAGGAAAACAGACTGTAAAAGGGGCTCTTTGCACTTTGACCCAGCTTTTAAAATCTAAACCAACCTTCCCTCAAAGGTTGGTGAAGAAGACGGAAGATGCCAAGTGTCAGAAATTTATGATAAGTTGAAGCAGTTGTCAATGAACTTTCCATTCTTAGATGCTGTTAAGGAGATGCCTGGATTTGCAAGTACTTGAAAGATATGTTGACTAAGAAGAGGTCTGTGCAACATGAAACTATGATTTTGACTCACTAAGTGAGTTATATAATATCGACAACAACAGTCCAGAAGAAGGGAGATCAAGGGGCACTCACCATTCCCTATTCTACCGGGCATCATGATTTTGCTCGTACTTTTTATGATAATGGGGCTAGCATAAATTTAATGCCACTTGCTATTTACAAGCAATCGGGATTGGGGATGCCTAGACCGATGACTATGCAATTACAGATGGCTGACAGATCTATTAAGAGGACGGTTGGTGTGGTAAATGATGTTCTTGTGCGGGTTGGTGATTTTCTATTGCTCGTGGATTTCGTGATTCTTGACTGTGCTGTTGATTGGGACATCCCCATTATTTTAGGGAGACCTTTCCTCTCTACGGGAAGAGCTCTTATGGATTCGAAAAAGAATGAAATAAAATTATTTGTCAATGATGAGGAAGTGACTTTTCAGGCAAGTAAAGGGATGAAGCTACCGAGTGTTATGAGAGTAGTTTGATGATCGATTCTTTTGATGTTGTTGATGAAGCTATGGAGTTCAAAATGGAAATAGAATGTTTGGGAGAGGCTCTTGCTGCTATTTTGGTAAATTTTGATGCTGATGACATCGAGGGCTATGTGGAGACTGTAAATTCGCTTGTGGGGTTGGGTTCTTATTATTACCAACCAAAGAAGCTAGATCTTGATCTTGAAAATAGAACGACTCCTCCATTAAAACCATTCATTGTTGAGCCACCTAAGCTTGAGCTTAAGCAGCTGCCTACACATCTGAAGTATGAGTTTCTTGGCCCGGACAACACTTTGCCAGTTGTTGTGTCTGCATTACTGAATGAAGAGTAGAGAAAGGAATTGTTGGAGATATTGAGAGAGTACAGGCGTGCTATAGCCTAGACTAGCGCAGATATTCGGGGGATTCCCTCTGGCATTTGTTAGCACAAAATTCAGCTTGGGGAAGATAGTTTGCCAAGTCTTGAGCACCAGCGGAGATTGACTCCACCTATGCAAGAGGTGGTGAAGAAGGAGATAATTAAATGGTTAGATGCTGGAGTTGTATATCCTATAACAGACAACAAGTGGGTAAGCCCAGTACAATACATTCCAAAGAAGGGAGGTATCACAGTGGTGCCTAATGCTAAAAACAAGTTAATTCGCACTGTTACTGGGTGGCGTGTTTGCATGGATTATAGGAAGCTGAATTCTGCCACTTGCAAGGACCATTTGGCCATGCCTTTTATTGATCAGATGCTTGATCGGCTGGGTGGAAGGTCTTACTATTGCTTCCTAGACGGGTATTCTTCTACAATCAAATAAATATATCTCTTGAAGACCAGGAGAAGACGACATTCACTTGTCCGTATGGGACATTTGCTTTCAGCAGGATGCCCTTTGGTCTTTGCAATGCACCGGCGACATTTCAGAGGTGCATGATGTCGATTTTCTCAAATCTAGTTGAGGTCTTCATGGATGATTTTTCCATGGTTGGTGATTCTTTTGATAATTGTCTTGACCATCTAGGTCGAGTTTTGAAAAGATGCGAGGGGACCAATCTTGTGCTAAATTGGGAGAAGTACCATTTCATGGTGAAGGAAGGGATCATTCTCGGTCATAAAATCTCTTAAACGGGGATTGAGGTCGATCAGGCTAAAATTAATGTGATTGCAAAGCTTCCTCCACTTATCTCAGTTAAAGGTGTTCGGAGTTTCTTGGGACATGCTGGGTTCTATAGGCGCTTTATTAAATATTTCTCCAAGATCTTGAATCCTATATGTAAGCTTCTTCAAAAAGAGGCTAAGTTTGAGTTCGATGAAAAAAGTAGCAAAAGGTGTTTGATGAATTGAAGGAGAGCCTGACTTCTGCTCCTATTATTATTTCTCCTGATTGATCTCTGCCTTTCGAGCTGATGTGTGATACGAGTGGTTTTGCTATTGGTGTTGTGCTTGGTCAGAGGCATAATAAGATCATGCACCCGATTTACTATGCTAGCAGAACACTCAATAGGGTGCAGATGAATTGCAGTGTTACTGAGCAAGAGCTACTTGCTATAGTCTTTACGTTCGAGAAGTTCAGGGCCTATCTGTTAGGGTCCAAGGCAGTGGTATACACCGATCATACAACGTTGCGGTATTTAATGGCGAAGTAAGCTGCAAATCCACGATTGATTAGATGAGTCCTGTTATTGCAAGAATTTGACTTCGAGGTAAAAGATCACAAGGGGCCCGAAAATTTGGTAGGAGATCATCTTTCACGACTTGAGAAAGTTGGAAGACCGTCAGATGAGCTTGAAATAGATGATGCTTTCCCAGATAAGGGGGTTCTAGTGGTTTCTTTTGAGATGGCACCATGGTATGCAGATATCGCCAACTTTTTAGTGACGGGTGTTATTCCAGATGAAATCAAAGCATATCAGAAGACGAAATTCTTAAGGGAGTCTTGTTAGTATTATTAGGATGAGACATATTTATTCCGGACATGCGCCAAAAATATCATTAGGCGGTGTGTCCCGAAATCTGAAGTGATGGACATTCTGATGGCGTGCCATGACTCCTTAGTTGGGGATCACCATAGTGGAAACCGGACTGTAGCGAAAGTGCTTGAATATGGGTACTACTGTCCTACTCTATATCATTATGCAAACTTGATGGTGAAGTCCTATGATGAGTGCCAACGCCAAGGGGCTATTTCTAAGAGGCATGAGATGTCTATGAACTATGTGATGGAAGTTGAACTCTTCGATGGGTGGGGAATTAACTTCATGGAGCCCTTTGTGAGTTCTGGTGGCATGAAATACATTCTAGTTGCTTTGGATTATGTCTCGAAGTGGGTAGAAGTAGTGGCTTTACCCAATAATGAAGGGAAGAGTGTCGTTAACTTTCTCAAGAAGAACATATTCACCCGATTTGGCACCCCACGAGCGATTATTGGTGATGGCGGTTGGCACTTCTACAACAAGGCGTTTGCAACACTTCTTGAGAAGTATAGTGTTCATCATCGGGTGGCCACCCCTTATCATCCGCAAACGAGTGGTCAGGTGGAAGACTCCAGTAAGGAGATAAAGAGTATCTTGACTAAGACGGTCAATGTCAACAGAATCGACTGGGCTAGAAAAATTAATGATGCTCTTTGGCCGTACAAAATTGAATTTAAAACACCTATTGGTACATCTCCTTATAAGCTGGTTTTTGTCAAGGCGTGCCATCTACCAGTTGAACTCGAACATAAAGCCTTGTGGGCTCTGAAGAAGCTGAACATGGACTGGGAAAAAGCAACCAAGCTGAGGTTGTTTCAGATGAATGAAATGGATGAATTCCGGTTCCATGCCTATGAGAGTGCCCATTTGTATAAGGATAAGATGAATTACTATCATGATGTCAAGATTCTCAAACAGGACTTTCAAAAGGGTGATTCTATTCTGTTGTATAATTCTCGGCTGAAGTTGTTTCCGGGCATGTTGAAATCCTGGTGGTCCGGACCTTTCGAATTGGTAAGTGTTTCACCCAATAGCTCGATGGAATTGAAAACAACGGATGGAACTTGGACATTTCAGGTTAATGGCTAGCCGGTGAAGCACTACCATTGGTGCATTGATGGAGATAGGATCGGGAATAGGCATAGGCTAAAGCATGGATATGCTCTAGACTCGGAGTAAAACGGTACCACCATCGTGCCGTGACATTAAATCAAGCGTATCTTGGGAGGCAACCCAAGTTTATATTCATGTATTTTTGGTTTTTAGAGTAGTTTGACATTTTCTTTGGTGTAGGATGAGAATGCAAGAAAACTTCAGGCTGAGAAGTAGAATACGAACCGTATTAAGTTATACAGACTGTACTATTTGATCGTAAAAGTGTTGCACAAAGTAATCACTCACTGTTGGTGATATGCTTAAATATGACCAGGAAGCACGGGCCGTGTTTCATAATACGAACCGTATCTCCAGGCATGAAAGGTAAGTAAAATTTAAAATGAACACTGTTTTGTTACATGCTTAAATACGGACCACTTTCACGGACCGTATAATATTATACGGGCCGTGTAGTGGATCATATTTCAGCATGTAACCAAAACAGTACATCACCTAGAAAAAGTGATAAAATACGGACCGTACCATGTTATAGGCTCGTATCTTATTTCAGAAAAATAAATCAAGTAGAGGGTATTCTTTTTTTTAAAAAAAACCATACGCGCCTTTCCTCCTCCCACTTCACAATCCACTTAACTACCATTACTCTCCATCAATACCCATGACCATACTCCGTTAACCCACTACACTTCCTCCATAAATACATCCAAGTAGATCACCAAAATCCATCTTCACCATCAACCACATACCCGAAAACCCTCTGCTCAATTTCGCTATTTTTCTTTGTTTTCACTCAATCTTATCAAGTGTTCTTCACATATTCATCATCACACATGTATGTTGATGCTCTATTCTTATTACTTTGTGTATATGGGTGCAATTTCAATAATAGGTGTTGGTTAAAACTAGGGTTCTATGTTTAAATTCATGGTTAATGATTTTTGTATGTTGGGGATGAGCATATTGAGTTGTTAAAGACTCTTTGGGTGTTGAGAAATCAAAACCCCAATGGGTCAGAGGGCATTTCAATTAACGAATTCAAAGTTTGGATTCCAATATTGTTATGCCCGCCAATTGCTTAAATGAATGCCAATAATCTTGAAATTCTACAAAATTAGGTGAAGTCTGAGTAACCTAAACCCCGTAGGAATTAAAATAATGAAAAGTGCAGGTGTGTGGTGTTTGAATGGAAATCGAAGCAAAATTGTGCAGAGAAAGCTAACTGTGATCGACTATGAAAAACAACCTAAGATATGAACCGTATTTCCTTATATGGACCGTATCCTGGGTCGTAAGTTGGTGGGTTAAAATAAAGGAGGCACTCCCTAGGAAATATATGCTTAAATATGGATCGTATAAAATTATACAGCCCATATCTCTGAACGTATTTCCAAGGTTGAAACTTAAGATGTTTCTGCCTCAGACATATATGCTTAAATACAGTCCGTATTTATTTATACGGATCGTATCTCTGATCGTATGTCTAATATGGAAACATTATGACCATCTTATATGGACCGTATAATTTTATACAGCCTGTATTATTTTACAAGCACACAAAAAAAAACCAGAAAGATTTTGTCTTTCTTCAGTGAGTGTTTCTTCATGGCCCTTTCCTAATGATACTTCTTTTACAAGTATGAATACAAAACATTCAGTAAAGAGAGGTACCAGGCCAAGAGGCCGAGGTCGTGACTGAACGGATGTCACATAAGAGGCTGAATTCGTGACTGAGCGGATGTCACACATGCCCTACATGACTCCCCTTCCCAATCTGAAGAGGAGGTGGAGGTCATGCCTCAGAAGAAGATCTGGGGGGGGGGGGGGGGGGTAAACCGGCAGCTTCCGCCTCCTCCCAGTCTGAAGAGGAGGAGGGATCCTCAGCATCTGCTTCGCGAAAGGGGGAAACTGAGGGTACTGAACAAGGAAGTGGAGAGAAACCCGAGGGCACTGAATGAGTGAGTGGTTCGGGTGAGGCTTCCTCTGCTCCCTCTAAACCTGGGGTTTCGGATAGTGAACATGAGAGATGAAGGTTGGAGATCTGGACTAACAACTGAAGGAGGATAAATTGTGGTTCCCAATCAAGGGAGCCAAAGAACTATATGAGCAGGGGATCGCTCCAACAAAGAAAGGGGGCAGGCCAAAGAGAAGCATCTAGGAAAAGAGGCGACTGCCTTTGATGGCTTAGAAGCCTTTCCCGACACTGCTGAGGCACTCCGGCTATATCATGTTACAGTTTTTGGTGACTCTCTGGGTGAGTATTGTCCAGTGTTTGTGCGAGAATTTATACCAACTATGGGGTCGCGTTGCATTCGATAAAATGACCTAGCGTGCCCATGCACACATCGCCAATCCTTGGGACTATCACAGTCCGTAATGCCATGGTGGACATTTCCAGCAAGACCATTAACAGGGTCTATTTTGGTAATGACTTTGTGCAGCCGACCAATGAGATAGAATTTATAGACAAACAATGAGATAAAATTTATAGACAAACATGATAGAAAGGGTGAGAGGTCGGTGCTACAGTCGACGGCTGTTGTAATAGCTTGTGGTACTCCTCCTTGGGCAACACAGCTGAATTAAAAAATCTTCAAAAATTCTCTCACATTATAAGCCAAGTTTTGGTAGAGTTTGATCAGATACAGGGTGTGCCCAAACACAGAATGATAACACCCTCACGAGCTCCTAGGTCGTGATAGTTACAGTGATGATGTCTCGGTACATGATGAATGTGGGCATCTGATTACGGAGGAGATTAGAACGAGAGCACCGCAGCCATAGACCTCCCTTATTTTTCCATGCCTCATTATAGAGTTATGTCAGAGAGCCCCTGTGATGGGCAATCTTGATAGGGATCATTGTGTTAAGGCCACCTAAGTTGGTGATTGGCGAAAGAGTAAGAATGATGCAGTTGAAGATCTAAAGCCATATCCTGATTATGATGAGACTCAGCCTGAGTTGGGTCTTGGGGCCATGGGAGATGCCACTGAGGGGCCTGCCATTTCTATGTCGGTAGCTACTGACACTACTCAGGTACCTGCTTCTGCTGATGCTACTGTTCCTGCCTCGGTATCTGTCTCTGCTCCTGTTGCTACTATTGCTACTGCTGCTATTACTGCTACCACTTTTACCTACTACCACTGCTACTGTTGCTGCTGCTGGAGCACCACCGACCACATCCGCACCTGTTTCTTCAGCGGGTGTCACTATTGCAGCTAGACCTTCACTGGCAGCACAGCGAGGGACTGATCCCTTGGCATTGACCAGAGAAACCTTCAGGGAAGTCTACATCCAAGCTAAAAAGGCTGACAAGCAGGTTGGTATTATTATGGCACAGTTCATACCCTACGTGGAGAAACAGATTAACTTGGCCACAGAGTCGATCTTGGCTAAGACTGAGCAGTCTCATACCGTCCTCCGCATTCTGCTTGATAGTTTTGAGACGAGATTGCTTGCAGCAGAGAGGGAATCCCCGCGCCTAATTTGGTATCATTGAACGCAGTGTTTTCTAAGCTGCGAAGGGAAGTTGAGGAGCTAAAGGCGCGAGAGCAGGTGGTGTTGGAGGATCCTGCTCCAGCGATTGATGTTGACTTGGACGCACAGATCCAGGTCGAGAATTTATTTAATGATGATAAGGTGGAGGATGCATCCACGATCTTAAAGGGCAAGAGGAAATAGGATGCTATGGACCCATCCCCTGAGGACCCAACAGAGGTGACTCAGAGATTGCGCAGCTAAGAGGAGGAGGGGTTTCAGATTGCTGTGCATTATAAAGAATTACCCTGATCTCATTGATGCTTCGACTAGTAGCAACCGGCGGATGTTCCGGCTACTGGGGAGACTGTTCCTACTATGGCTGATGCTGCAGCTTTGTCTGTAGAGGCGACACCAGCCTGAGATGATCATTGTGCCTAGTGCGCCCAGGTACCCCTTACCTTTTCTTATGCTGACATTGATGCACTGGGGAGAGTGCATAGTTCTTTTAGTTGGGGTGGGGTCTGTGTATATGTAAATATGTGTTTAGGACCCTTCGACTTTTCTTTGCCAGAGTTCTTTTCCTGAGGGTTTTAATTTTTGTTAAAACTAGCATGTTTAGGATGTTTCTTAGATAGGGTAGAATAAGATTGAATTATATGGTAGTGGTTTTGAACTTATGGCATGTTTGTATAATTTGTTGAAATTGTGAACCCCTCAAAATTTGGATGATGCATACTTAGGAATTGCTAGTGATTAACGTGATTGGTTATTTTTTTAACATTGTATTTATTAGGGTATTGTGGATGATGAATGATCGCTAGGAGTTGTATTTGCATTACCAAAAGGTCCTTATGCCATTGTGTGTGTGAGTTGTTAGTTGTATTCATACTCTGTATTTGTAATCTAGAACTTGCCCGGTTTATCATGCTTGAATGCTTAGGATAGTTTGGTTGTTGAAATGATCTTAGGTTTTCTTTGTATAAATTAGTCACTTTGCCTTATAAGCCGTACCCAGAATGTAAATAATCCCTAGTTTCCCCTTTTGAGCCTTTAACCTTTTTCTTGTCTAGCCGTTAAAAACCCATACCCTTTTTGAACTGATTTCATCTTTGCACTTGTTCCCTCCTTGACACTATTAGAGAAAAAGGGCTAAACGCCTAAGTTGGGGGTGATACAAGTGTGAAGTAGAGGCTAAAAGCCTAAGTTGGGGGTGGCGTGAGTTATCTTGTTAAGTATCGATGTGGTTGCTATAAATAATCTTATGAAAACAAAATTGTGAAAGAAAAGAAAAAACCAAAAAATCGTGGCACAAAAAGAAAGTCAGGTTACATTAGGTGCACCCCACATAGAGGTTGAAGAAGTGAAAAGAGGGAGAAAAGGAAAGGCTAATAAAGTGAAGAAAAGTGTAGTGTTCAAGGAGGGTGAGTCACTAATACCTAAATGTTTATCCTACCTGTCCCTAAGCCTACATTACAAGCCGAGAAAATGTCCTAGTGTGATCACAACCGAACCGTCCAAAGGTGAAGGCATTGATAATAAAGGCAAGCATATGGTATTTGCATTTGTAGTGTATGGACGTCTTTGTGAGTGTGAGTGTTTTCTCTTCTCTTTGGTCTTCGTCCCCGTTCGTTGTATATATGTGTCCGGGACATTCTTTGGTCTATGTGAGGGCATACAGACTAACATGTGAAATGTGAAACAACTATCTGAGGCGACATTTGTGGGTTCATTAATAGTTCTGGTAATGTGATGTCTGTTACGGTTCACTTTTACGTGGGTGCATAAAAGCTACTAAGAGGTTGTTGGTGCTCTAATTGGATTTTTAGTATTTTTAGAGTCGCTACCTAATTAATTAAGGAAAATTAGGAAAAGCGAGTTTAAAAAGGGTTTATCAAGCAAGAAAAATCCTTTTTTGGACCTGTATTCAAGGTAAGGATTCTAGTGATCCCCTAGGGAAGGTTTTAAGCACCCTAGTATTAAGGATCCGTAGAATACGGTTGACCTACAAGCTTCAATGTGTGATTAATGTATTTATTTGCTTAAGTGTTTAAATTTCCACAAGAAATGTCATTCATTTATCATAAAATTTAAAATTTCGGCAAAAAGCCCCCTTATGAAAAAAGGTATTTTAGGTTTTAAAATCTGTATAAGTGTTTAGCTCACTTTTTGTCGGACCAAGATACACTCGGGATTTCTCCCAAGTAGAGTCACCACTATTTTGGCCCTAATAAAATGATTTTAGTTCTTATAGGTTTTATTATACATATATATAAAAATATGGTGTATATCTCCTATTTTTGATAAGTATATATATAATAGGAATTGGAAAGTTTTCCATTAAGTCCAATTGATTTATTGAAAGCTCATAGTCAAACTATATTCATCTTTCCAAAGCCATCTTTCCACAAAATGATCCAAGTAGAATTTCCCTTATTTGGTTCTTCTTAATTTGGGCTTTTGGCCCCAAAAGTATTATTGCTCTTTGAAATTATATAAGTTACATGCGAAAACGACCCGTCTCGGGTTTTTTGAAAAATTCTAAGTTGTCAAAATTTATCAAAATTTAGTCCATTTATAAAAGAATATTTTTTGCCAATACTCCAAACAGTTCCTAGATTTCACTTTATTTTTTCTGATTCTGTCCAAAAACTCATGAAGGAAACTGTTACCAAATTCCAAAAACGAGATCAAGGCCCAAACTTGTTCTTTTATTATTTCAAGTTTCTACAAGGGCTGAAGGCCCAAAATACCGTTTAATTCCTATTTTTTTTCAAAGTTATTTAGCCTTAGCCATATTTAAATCGATTTCAAATTTTAAGCGAAAACCGATCAATACCAATTTCATGCAAATGTTAGAATAGGCAAGAGTTTAAAATACATAAGCGACTTCCTAATAATAGTAAACGTTTCCCTAAGTTCTAACATCCATAGGGTTTCAATATTCACATATGTCTTTACAAATACATTTATACAAAGTTAAAATAAAAGGAGTAGATTTTAGGCTGGTAGGCCTACCTAAGCTCACTAGTTGTCCATTTTCACCCATAGGTGGGCCTTCAATATATTAGCTTCCCTTATTTCCATCGGACTCGATTGAATAAATAAGAACTAGGCCTCATTCCCAATTAGTTTCAAGCAGAAGGCAGTGGCCCAAGCGGCCCACGGGGTTTCACATACAACGGGATGAGGGAAGAAAAAAAATGACAGTTAGAGAGGCATCTTGAACTTAAACACATGTTTAAACTAAGCTACACATATTTGAAAATAGATAAATATTACTTTGTACTCAATCAATTCAATTTATGTGGCGCAGAAGGCCCAATCCATGTTATGAAGACATAAAATCAAATAAGGCTAAGTTTAAGAGAAACAGTGGTGGCAGGAAGCCCAAGTGCAAACCAGTTACAACAAAAGAGAAAGGAGGCCTAATAAAAAATGGAACAAAGAGATGAATCCACATCAAACTTTTTGAACATGTAGGCCCAGTTCTAACTATGACAAAGGATATACCACATGTATACTGGATATACAAGTTCATATATGCCATAAGCATATAGAGCTTTTGTATATACCTAGTATACCTTGGTATGTCTCCCATAGGCATAACTTATACTCAAACATAATAGCCAGTGTAGATGTTACACCCTAATCTTACTAGGGTGTGATGGGCAACCGACCCCATATTCGGAGCCGAGCGAACCCGCTGACTCTTATTACATACCTAATCTCTTTGGACTCTAAAATCAAATAAGAATGAAATACATAGTAAAGCTTTCAGAAACTTTCTTTTCATCGTGCTCAAATCAAGTAGGATCTGTAATCATAGCACATAATGACACATCGGCTGATGGAGCCACTTACAAAACAGACATCCTATACCCATGACTCTGTCTGCAAAGTCTCTAACATCAATCAGAAATCATAGCACATATACTCTGACTCGGCAACACTCCAGGAGCAGGTGGAGCTTTCTATTTCCGCTGGAACACCTTCTAGCAAGTCTTCTATTCATCTGGGTGTACCTGCGTGGCATGAAACGCAGCCCCCGAAGAAAGGGGGTCAGTATGGAATATGTACTGAGCATGTAAGGCATGGAATACAGAAAAGAGGATCATAACTGAAACAGAGATTTACCAGAATCAAGTATGACCTTTTAAAACATCAAAGCACTTGCCCTTTTTAAATGAAACTCATGCATATCCACATCATATATCATATATACAGATAACGTGTCCCGGCCCTCCAGTGAGGGACTCGGTGGATAAAATCATACATGTCCACATCATATATCATATATGCGTAACGTGTCCCGGCCCTCAAGTGAGGTACTCGGTGGATAAGGTCATGCATGTCAACATCATATATCATGTGTACATATAACGTGTCCCGGCCCTGTATTGAGGGACTCGGTGGATAGAATCATGCATATTAACATCATGTACCATATATACATAACGTGTCCCGGCCCTCTATTGTGGGTCTCGGTGAATGAAGTCATCATATGCCATCGTGGCCGCCATCCCCGTATCATCATATCATCATATACATATACATATAACGTGTCCCAGCCCGCAAGTGAGAGGGACTCGGTGAACAATGCAGTGGAGTACGCACGAGAACGTATCCTGGCCCGGGCTAAGTGAAGGACATATTGAGGCATCCACGAGCAGAGTAGTGAGAAACTATATGCACATAAATCAAGACTCGATAGGTAGGAACGCAAATCGACACTTGAGGATCATAAACACATTTCAAGTCAATCCGGTTTAGTATGAGAAAGTTATGGACATTTTTACCACAGAACTTCTACGAACATTTCCAAAACAATCCAGGACTGTATACAAAAGTTAGAGACTTTAGTACTTATAGAACTCTTTTGGAGACATGAACTCTTTATGCTTTACTCATTATTCAACCATACACTAAGCTCAACTATATCGAGCATACTCATGTGGGAAGTGAATAAGAATCATAGACAAACTCGGAAACATATCAAATAGAACTTCGGAAATCATAGATACGTATTAAAACCATATGAAGTAGCTTATGGAAATCAAGAACATTAGCCATCCGAGTGGCTCTAAGAATAGGAATTTCTTTAAAATCATGCATATACGTCGTCTGTTCGTTTCATAAGGATCATGCCAAAAGAAAGAAAGGGAAAGCCTTACATACCTACTCCACGTCCTATTAGCTACGTTTAATTGTCCAAGCTCGCTAGTCTACATTCAAGAGAATTTATACAATCATTAGACTCATCATCACATACTTATCTTAGTCTTTCAAACAAATTCATTTATAATCTGCCGAAATTTCGGCAGCATCTCCCCTGTAAATACAACCATCCCCGAGAATCCAACTCGGCCAAATCATCAACAACAATCCGAGAATTCAACTCGGCCAATTTATCAACAACAATACCAACAATCATACTAACAACTTCAACAATCAATCCAAAATATATTCTAACATTAACAACCCTTGTCACACAATTCAACGACATCTCATTTATATTCAATTTGATCACATATAGTCAAGCTAACACCAATAGTTTCACATTCAAGTGTTAATCCGAAATCATTCTAACATGGTTCAAGAACTTTCAAAAAATTCACATAATGTTCAAACAACCCAACCAACATACCACTTCACCTGAAACCTTCCAAATTCAACAAGAACAATAGCAACACATTTTCTTTTTTCAAATTCAATCACAACAACCCAACTTACAATCTTCCAAACACATGTCTCACTTCCAAATTCATGGATTATATTTTCAACCTACACATTAGCAATATCATTCATACAAATATAAGAAACCATAGTAATGTCAAATTAACTTCTTCAACAATCCCACAATGATTCCAACTTCATTTCAATTCCTCAAACCTTCATTTTCATCATGGAATCTACAACTATAACAATCAAAATACTAAATAAAATCAATTCATCACATCTACACAACACCACCTCCATTCGTCCACACCATACATATACATATTTCATGAACTTCATCCATTTCTACATACCACAACATGCATAATTCATCCACAACACATGTAAAAGAAGATTGAATACATACCTTTCTCCACACATCTCTTCACTCGGCTAGGGGTGTATATTGCACAAGTGAATGGTTTTATTGCTCTAACAACCACTCCATGTTAAAGAGGACATTCCATTTGGTTGGAATACTAGAAGAAAATAATTTTTCTTGATCAATTTCCATGGACCAAATTTTTGGAACTATGGCCGAATGGCCCCTATTCTCTTCTTCTTTCTTTTTCTTCTCCAAGCTTCTTGATTTAAAAGATGAATATGTCTTATTTTGTCATCAATTGTATATATATATATATATATATATATATATATATATATATATATATATATATATATATATATATATGGCTTCTACCAATACAAAGTAGACACATGTTCCCTTCTCCCTTTTTCTTAAACTTTCTCAAAATAAACAAAGATGACTACTTGTCTTGTTATGTAAGCTTTGGTCCATATATATTTATAATTAGCCCCATTTAATAAAATGTGGACATATGCCACACGGCCAACATGGCCCCTTCAAGAACCTTCTTGAATATTTTATGAAATTCCCATTTTGCCCCTAGCCTTCCACAATATTACCATGAACCTTCTTGTGAATTTCCCTTTTTACACTTAGCCTTTCTCAATAATTCCATACTAATAAACAACTTATATATTAAAATAACTTTGGAAAATAGTCTTTCCCTTAACTTACCACGGCTACCTTGAAATATCCGAACGAACAAAATACGGGCTATAACATCCTCCTCCCCTTTAGAACATTCGTCCTCGAATGTTCAACTGATCTTATGGGGTCTTATATGTTATATCCCGTATTTTACGTATTCGGATAATTCAAGATAATTGCGACAAGTTAAGAGCAAGACTATATTTTTGATCCTGTTTAGCACACAAGTTGTTTATGAAAGTTATGGATGTGGAAATATTAAGAATGGCTAGGAGTAAAAAGGGAAATTCGCAAGATGACTCATGGAAATATGGAGGAAGGCTAAGGGCAAATTTGGAATTTGGAATTAGGAAAATAAATTTTCATGAATTATAAACAAAAAAAAAGGTGAGCTTGAATTAAAGGGGCCATTTGGCCGTCCAAAATAAATGGGCCAAGGCCCACATGGAAGCAAAATAAATAAGTCCAAAAGATGAATTATTAGTCATATTATTCATCTTCATCCTTGGAGAGTTCAAGAAACTTGGAGAAGAGAAAAATAAAGGGCCATATTCGGCCATGAGCAAGAAAAATTGAAGCCTTCAACTTTAATCCAAAAAAATATTTTCTTCTAGTATTCCCACTAATTTGAATGTCCTCTTTAACGTGGCATAATTGTTGGAGCAAGTAGACCCCTCTTTGTTGCAAGTTCATAATCATAGCCAAGTGAGAAGGTAAGGGAAAAAGGTAAGAATTAATCTTCTTTTATATGTTATGGATGGTTGTGTATGTTGTAGTACGTAGAAAATGGGTGAAATTCATGAAAATATGAATATAGGTTGTGGCTGTGTATATGGGTGCTATGTAGAAATGATGAACCAATTATTTTATCTAGTGTTTTGGTTGTTGTTGTCATGAGTTCTATGATGAAAATGAAAGTTTAATGATTCTAGTGAAGTTGTAATGGTTGGAGAGTTGTCTTAGAAGTTAATGTGATTTAAATATAGTCTTCTTGTATTTATGGAAGATAATGTTGTTGGTGTGTGAATTGTTGGTGTAGTTCATGAATTTGAAAGAAGGAAATGTGTTGTTATTGTTCTTGTTGATTTTGGAAGGTTTCGGGTGGAGTGGAATATCGGTTATATTATTTTGAATATTGTGCGGATTGTTTGAAGCATTCTTGAATATTGTTTGAATGGTTTCGGATTAGTACTCGAATATGTGAGCAAATATGAATTGGATATAAATGAAACTCCGTCGAAGTTTGTAGAAAGAAGTTGGTAACGTTAGTATGCTTTTTGAATTGATTGTGGATATTGTTAGAATAACTGTTGGTATTGTTGTTGATAATTTGGCCGAGTTAAATTCTCGGATTTGTTGTTGATGATAAGGCTGAGTTGGATTCTCGGGGATGGTGTATTTACAGGGGAAATGCTGCCGAAATTTCTGTAGACAAAGTGTTAGTTTAGGATGAGATTCTTGGATATCTATAGCTAATGTTTGTTATTCACTAACATTGTTATAGATTTTGGAAAGGCCAAGACTTAAGTTGGATTAGCTAAGGAAGCGGGCAAGGTATGTAAGGCTTACCCTTTCTTTCTTTTGGCATGATCTTTATGAAACGAGCAAATGACGTATATGTATGATTTCAAAGAAATTCCTATTCTTAGAGCCACTAGGATGGCTAACATTCTTGACTTCCATACGTTATTTCATATGGCTTTGATGCGTATCTATGATGTCCGAAGTTTTGTTTGATATGTTTCCGAATGGCATTCGAAAGATAAATTGATATGACTACAGTTTTGATCTTCAAATGCTAGCACGTTCGATTATTCCATTGAGTCTTGATATATTCTGATATGTACATATGGTTCCAAAAGCTATATTTGATTTGATCCACAACGATATCCGAAAGGTACTTGATATGATTGTTGCTTTGATTTTCCAAAAATGGCTTCTGAAACGCTCGTAGAAGGTTCTGTACTTTAAACGCTCATAACTTTCTTATACTAAGTCGGATTGACCCGAAACTTGTTTCCAAGCCTTCAGGTGTCGGTAAGTATACTTGTCTATCGAGTCTTGATTTATATGCATATAGTTTCTCACTACTCTGCTCGTGCATGCCTCAATATGTCTTTCACCGAGTCCTGGGCCGTGTATGTTGTCGTGCGCACTCCACTGCATTGTTCACCGAGTCCCTCATTAGAGGGTGGGGTACGGTATATGTATATGATGACATGATGAGATGATGATGTGTTATGGCGGCCAGGAGGGCATATGAAGACTTGATTCACGGAGTCCCTCACTAGAGGGCCGGGTACGGTATGTATATATGTATATGCATGATGATATGATGGCACACTGATGCGATGATATGACTTCTGTTATATCCCGTGTTTTCACACGTTGGAAAAATTTGAAAACAATCTTGATTTGTGAGAAATAAGGTCAATTTGATATTTTGTTGAACATAGGAGTTATGTATGTAAAGCTAACCCGATCCTTCTTTTGGCATGCCTAAGTGTATTAGAATCGAATTCGGGCCTCGAAAGACTTCCTGCCCCTCCGAATCCGCAATTGAAAATCTCGCTTTTTCCTTCAGTAAGATTGAGCCCATTTGGTGTGCTTTCCCTGAAATTATGCAAACTTTCTCTAAATTACTTGGAAAGCTATAGAATGTCCGTAGAACCTTTTTAGGAGACCCCATAAGCTTAAAAGGGCATAATTTGAGCCCGCCGCCTTGTTTGTCCCGAGGTGGGCCCGCTATTCCTGGTTTTTCCCTTAATGTACTTAAGTCTTCTTTTCGAGCAGTTCTTAAAAGAAACGTTTTGACTACTATTCTAATTACCTAACAAACATTGTTTTAAATATTCCATTGAGTCCGATAAATTGTTTTGACACTCGGAACGATTTCAGAAAGGTTATACTTCTGTAATAAATTATGATATCCGAAACTCGTTTATTATGTTCCCGTTCGACTTCATTGGATCGGTTTGTCTTTGATATGCCTCATCGATTCTATTAAAACATTTATGATATTTTAATTGCATTAGTGTCTCACTACTCCATTCGTGGATGCCCCAATGTTTCCCACACTGAGCCCGGGCCAGGATATGTTGTCAAGCGTGATCCTTTGCATTGTTCGCCGTGCCTCGATGTGAGGGGGCAGGTATACGCGTACATGGGTTTGTGGAGTATGCTGTGCCATGTACGCTTGTTCTGATATGATTTACTATGGCCATCTGATATGACATATTATGTTACGGGGTTATGCCCCTATTCTGATTCTTCTGTGTTGTGGCACCAGCGTCGGGAGGGTGGCCACGTTCTGGCTGCCGAGTCCCTTGGCAGGGGCCGGATTTGATATGACATATGTTTCTGTACACACTCCGCATGTTTTGAAAATATATATCTGATACTTTGTATTTTCTGGTTACTTTCTGTACGTTCTATACCAGTTATGATTTTGTTTCTGCAACTCAGGCTTTACATATTCAGTACATATTTCGTACTGACCCCCTTTCCTCGGGGGCTGCGTTTTCATGCCGCGCAGGTACTGACGACAGGTTTTCCGATCCGTCTGTCTAGGATATCTTTTCCGCTATTTGGAGCGCTCTTTTATTCAGAGCCATCTTTTGGTACAGTCTGTCACTTCTATATATGTATATTCTCGTTCATGGGTACGGCGGGGCCCTGTCCCGCCATATGATTCTGTTGGTCTATTTAGAGGTCTGTAGACATGTTTGTGGGTTGGGATCTTTCTGTACAGCTGTGTGTATATGTTGTGTTTGGGCGATCCCATTCGCCGCGGCGGCCGGTCCGCATATATTTAAATGGTACTCTGTTGGCCCTGTGTGGCCTTTGTTGGTATTTCTGCGTGCAGGGTATATGGGATAGTCCGTAAAACAAAGGAAACTCTGCCGAAAGTTTTCTGGAAATTATCTAAATTGGAAATAAAGCCTTGTCGGCTTCTGCTATATACTAGAATGTGTTTGAGTGCCCAGATCGGGCACTAGTCACGGCCTACGGGGTTGGGTCGTGACAAAAGTGGTATCAGAGCGGTTTGTCCTCGGAATGTCTACAGACCGTGTCTAGTAGAGTCTTGTTTATCGGTGTGTTGTGCACCACACCTATAAACAGGAAGCTACAGGGCATTTAGGATACTACCCTTCTTTTTGTCTTAGATCGTGCGATAGAGCTGTGTTATCAGGATGATTCCTCCTTAACGAATTGTTACATTTGCAGTTATGCCTCCAAAAAAGGCGACAGCGGCCCAAAAGGCCAAGGCAGCAGCTGTGGGAGAGACTAGTCGGGCCTAGAGGGTTACCAGGGCCCATGCTCATATTGCTCCTGATGTTTTGCCCCCGGCAGAGGGCTCTTCCACACCGCCACATGTAAAGGAGATTGGAGCAGCAGCAGCTGCAGGTCGAGGGGCGGCTCCACCGCCAGCTCCCGCAGTTCCAGTACCTGAGCCTCCAGCTCCACGGCCAGGGACTGAGGATCAGACTATGAGAGAGGCAGTCCAGCTATTGACCAGACTTGTGGCAGGACAGGTTCAGGGGCACGGATTGGGAGGTGACCGAGCATATAGGCGTGACAGTTCGAGAGCTCGTGAGTTCTTGACTTGTGGCCCTCCAGAGTTCTTCGGGACAAAGCCCGAGGAGGATCCTGAGGAGTTTATCAGGAAGATGCGGCGCACCTTACATTTGATTAATGCTTCTGCGACAGAGTCAGTCACATTGGCTTCGTACCGGTTGTATGATGTAGCGGCTAATTGGTACGAGTCATGGGAGTTATCCAGAGGCGACGGCGCTCCCCCAGCAGTTTGGGATGATTTTTCTCAGTCTTTTCTTAGCCATTTTCTGCCTCCGGAGCTACGGCAGGCCAAGGCTGACAGATTCTTATTGCTGAGACAAAGGGGTCGCAGTGTTCGAGAGTACAGTATGGAGTTCAACTCATTGGCTCGATACGCACCTGCTGTGGTAGCTACTATGGCTGACAGGATGCACAGGTACATTATGGGGCTGGACCGTTATTTTGTCGACAACTGTTTGGTATTGGCTGATCAGCCCGGCATGGATATTGCCCGGATTCAAGCGCACGCCCAGGGCATGGAGGACCGGCATAGGGAGCGTCAGCCTGATAGGAGTCAGGATTGGAGACAGCCTAAGAGGGCCAGATCGTCTGGGTATTCTGGAGATTTTCGGGGCAGACAGCCTCAGCAGCAGCAGCAGCCTAGCAGACATCTATCCCAGCCGGCACAGAGCGCACCTCCACAGCCGACAGGTCGCAGGTTTGATAGCCCAGGGTATTCAGGAGCAGGTCAGAGCTCCAGGGCTTCAGGTTTGCGGACAGACAGGGGTTCTGGTCAGACGAGGCCACCTAGGCCTCAGTGTTCTTATTGTGGCAGATATCATCCGGGAGAGTGCTACAGAGCCACCGGTGCATGTTTTTCTTGTGGCCGTCAGGGCCATTCTGTGAGAGATTGCCCGTATAAGGGTAGTTCGGGTGGTGCAGCGCAGCCTACCGGGTCAGCCGCCGGGTCTTCATCTTCATCAGTGGCTATGCGCCCTACGGGGCCAGGTACTTCAGCACCAGCGGGTCGCGGCAGAGGCCGTGGTGGAGCTTCTGGTACTAGCGGTCCTTCGAACCGCATTTATGCTCTGTCCAGCCGCCAAGATCAGGAGGCATCGCCTAATGTCGTTACAGGTACATTATTGGTTTTCTCTCGGTCTGTGTATGCATTGATTGATCCAGGTTCGACTTTGTCATATATTTCGCCTCTGGTTGCTAGTAAAATTGGTATAACGTCTGAACCTATAGAGCCGTTTGAGGTAGCCACACCGATTGGGGACTTTATTGGAGCAAAACAGGTATATAAAAACTGTTCTGTAATTGTATGTGGCCGTGACACTAAGGCAGATCTGGTGGAGTTAGATATGGTCGAGTTCGATGTTATTATGGGAATGGACTGGCTAGCCTCCTGTTATGCTAATGTTGACTGCCAAAATAAGGTAGTTCGTTTCTAGTTTCCCGGGGAGCCAGTTATAGAATGGGCCGGTAATACAGCATCGCCGAAAGGTAAGTTTATTTCATACCTTAAGGCGAAGAAAATGATCAGAAAGGGTTATTTTTATCATCTGGTTCGGGTACAAGACTTGACAGCAGAAACGCCGACTCTTCAGTCAGTTCCCGTGGTTAATGAATTTCCGGATGTATTCCCAAATGAGCTTCCAGGCCTTCCTCCGGAGCGGGAGATAGATTTTACTATTAATTTGCTTCCAGATACTCAGCCGATATCTATTGCCCCGTACAGAATGGCACCGGCAGAATTGAAAGAACTGAAAGAGCAGTTGAAGGATATGTTAGAAAAAGGCTTCATCAGGCCCAGTACTTCGCCTTGGGGAGCCCCAGTATTATTTGTGCGTAAGAAAGACGGGTCGCTGCGTATGTGTATTGATTATCGGCAGCTGAATAAGGTAACTATAAAGAATAAATACCCTCTCCCCAGAATTGATGACTTGTTTGATCAGTTGCAGGGCGCCAAATATTTTTTGAAGATAGATCTTCGGTCAGGTTATCATCAGGTACGGGTACGAGAGGCTGATATTCCTAAGACAGCATTCCGGACCAGATATGGGCATTATGAATTCAGAGTTATGTCTTTTGGGCTGACTAATGCTCCTGCGGTATTCATGGATTTAATGAACCGGGTATTCAGGCCGTTCTTAGACATGTTCGTAATTGTATTTATCGATGATATCCTGGTTTATTCTCGGTCCGAGGCAGAGCACGCAGATCATCTGAGAGCGGTACTTGGGGTACTTCGGCATCGGAAATTATATGCAAAATTTTCTAAATGTGAATTCTGGCTGGCTTCAGTGGCATTCCTGGGGCATATTATTGCAGCTGATGGTGTCCGGGTGGATACACAAAAGATTGAGGCCGTGAAAAATTGGCCCAGACCCACGACGCCCACAGAGGTACGTAGTTTCCTGGGGTTAGCAGGCTATTACAGAAGATTTGTGGAAAAGTTTGCTTCGATTTCAGCGCCTTTGACAAGGCTAACTCAGAAGGGAGCCAAGTTCCAGTGGACTGATGCTTGTGAACGAAGCTTCCAGTTGCTGAAAGAGAAGCTGACTACAGCCCCAGTTCTGACTCTTCCAGAGGGACCCGATGGATATGTTATTTATTGTGACGCTTCTGGCGTGGGATTGGGCTGTGTATTGATGCAGCATGGCAGAGTTATAGCTTATGCTTCTCGGCAATTGAAAAAGCATGAAAAGAATTATCCTACTCACGATCTGGAGCTTGCAGCGGTGATCCATGCCCTGAAGATATGGAGACATTATTTATATGGCGTTCATGTTGATATCTATACAGATCATAAGAGTCTCCAGTATATTTTCAAGCAGAAAGAGCTTAATTTGCGGCAGCGGAGGTGGCTGGAGCTCCTGAAAGACTATGATGTGGATATTCTATATCATCCGGGCAAGGCTAATGTTGTTGCAGATGCGCTTAGCCGGAAATCTATGGGCAGCTTGGCAGATTTACAGCCAGACAGGAGAGAGATAGTGCGTGACATTCATCAGTTGGCTAATCTTGGGGTTCGTCTGGCCGATTCTGGAGGTACACGGATTTCTGTCCGAGGGGTTTCTGAATCATCTATTAAGGAA
Organism: Lycium barbarum; assembly: GCF_019175385.1. Lineage (NCBI taxonomy): Eukaryota > Viridiplantae > Streptophyta > Magnoliopsida > Solanales > Solanaceae > Lycium > Lycium barbarum. The sequence continues at coordinate 44,808,553 of NC_083342.1, read as the reverse complement.
GATATCAAGCGGCATCAATATGAAGATCCTGTTTTGGCTCGATACAGAGACACAGCCTATGATAAGGAGAAGACTCCGTTCGAGTTCACTCCGGACGGGACTTTATTATTCAGGGGCAGGTTGTGTGTACCTGATATTGCAGGCCTTCGGCAGCAGGTTATTAGTGAGGCACATTATGCTCGCTATTCGGTCCATCCTGGGTCTACGAAGATGTACCACGATCTTAGATGCCTATACTGGTGGGATGGCATGAAACGGGATATCGCAGAGTTCGTCGCCCAGTGTCCCAATTGTCAACAGGTCAAAATTGAACATCAGAAACCGGGTGGACTGTTGCAAGAAATGGAAATTCCGACGTGGAAGTGGGAGATCATTAATATGGACTTCATTACAGGTTTTCCTCGCACTCCACGGAAGTATGATTCCATCTGGGTTATTGTTGATAGGCTGACAAAATCAGCCCATTTTCTCCCCGTCAGAACTACTTACTCCGCTGAGGATTATGCCAGGCTTTATATTAATGAAATTGTGCGACTTCATGGAGTTCCTATATCTATTATCACTGACAGAGGTGCTCAGTTCACAGCGAACTTCTGGAGATCTTTTCAGGAAGGATTAGGGACTCAGCTGAGCCTGAGCACAGCTTTTCATCCTCAGAGTGACGGACAGGCCGAGCGCACTATCCAGACGCTTGAAGATATGTTGCGGGCCTGTGTTATTGATTTCAGAGGTAGCTGGGAGGATCACTTGCCTTTATTGAATTTTCTTATAATAACAGCTACCATTCCAGCATCCAGATGGCTTCGTACGAGGCTTTATATGGTAGGAAATGCAGGTCACCTATCAGCTGGTTTGATATTGGCGAGACAGAGTTAATTGGCCCAGATATGATCCAGCAGGCCGTTGATAAGGTGAAACTTATTCGGGAGCGGCTATTGGCAGCCCAGAGTCGACAGAAATCATACGCTGATAAACGGCGTCGTCCTTTGGAATTCCAGGTTGGTGATTGGGTATTTCTGAAGGTATCTCCTATGAAAGGCGTGATGCGGTTCGGCAGAAAGGGTAAGCTCAGTTCGCGTTATATTGGGCCTTATCAGATTGTTAGAAAAATTGGAAATGTCGCCTATGAGTTAAATCTGCCATCTGATTTGGAGGCGGTGCATCCGGTATTCCATGTATCTATGCTTCGCAAATGCATTGGTGATCCCTCCAGAATATTTCCTGCGGATGATATTCAGGTGACGGAGCAGTTATCTTATGAGGAGCAGCCCGTAGCTATTTTGGACCGCCAGGTAAGAAAGCTCCGAAACAAAGATGTAGCCTCTGTTAAGGTGTTGTGGCGGAATAACAATAGGGAAGAAATGACCTGGGAGGCCGAAGAGGAAATGTAGAAGAAGTATCCTCATTTGTTCCCTACGCCCGCAGGTAATCTTGAATCTTTGTTTAATTCCATTCAATAACGAATGTGTGTCATATGTGCCATCTATAAACAGAAACTCCCCCGGAGTATTCTCAGACCCTATAATATTAATTTATCATTCGGGGACGAATGTTCTAAAGGGGGGGAGGATGTTATATCCCGTGTTTTCACACGTTGGAAAAATTTGAAAACAATCTTGATTTGTGAGAAATAAGGTCAATTTGATATTTTGTTGAACATAGGAGTTATGTATGTAAAGCTAACCCGATCCTTCTTTTGGCATGCCTAAGTGTATTAGAATCGAATTCGGGCCTCGAAAGACTTCCTGCCCCTCGGAATCCGCAACTGAAAATCTCGCTTTTTCTTTCAGTAAGATTAAGCCCATTTAGTGTGCTTTCCCTGAAATTATGCAAACTTTCTCTAAATTACTTGGAAAGCTATAGAATGTCCGTAGAACCTTTTTAGGTGACCCCATAAGCTTAAAAGGGCATAATTTGAGCCCGCCGCCTTGTTTGTCCCGAGGTGGGCCCGCTATTCCTGGTTTTTCCCTTAATGTACTTAAGTCTTCTTTTCGAGCAGTTCTTAAAAGAAACGTTTTGACTACTATTCTAATTACCTAACAAATATTGTTTTAAATATTCCATTGGGTCCGATAAATTGTTTTGACACTCGGAACGATTTCAGAAAGGTTATACTTCTGTAATCCATTATGATATCCGAAACTCGTTTATTATGTTCCCGTTCGACTTCATTGGATCGGTTTGTCTTTGATATGACTCATCGAGTCTATTAAAACATTTATGATATTTTAATTGCATTAGTCTCTCACTACTCCATTCGTGGATGCCCCAATGTTTCCCACACTGAGCCCGGGCCAGGATATGTTGTCAAGCGTGATCCTTTGCATTGTTCGCCGTGCCTCGATGTGAGGGGGCAGGTATACGCGTACATGGGTTTGTGGAGTATGTTGTGCCATGTACGCTTGTTCTGATATGATTTACTATGGCCATCTGATATGACATATTATGTTACGGGGTTATGCCCCTATTCTGATTCTTCTGTGTTGTGGCACCAACGTCGGGAGGGTGGCCACGTTCTGTCTGCCGAGTCCCTTGGCAGGGGCCGGATTTGATATGACATATGTTTCTGTACACACTCCGCATGTTTTGAAAATATATGTCTGATACTTTAAATTTTCTGGTTACTTTCTGTACGTTCTATACCAGTTATGATTTTGTTTCTGCAACTCAGGCTTTACATATTCAGTACATATTTCGTACTGACCCCCTTTCCTCGGGGGCTGCGTTTTCATGCCGCGCAGGTACTGACGACAGGTTTGCCGATCCGTCTGTCTAGGATATCTTTTCCGCCATTTGGAGCGCTCTTTTATTCAGAGCCATCTTTTGGTACAGTCTGTCACTTCTATATATGTATATTCTCGTTCATGGGTACGGCGGGGCCCTGTCCCGCCATATGATTCTGTTGGTCTATTTAGAGGTCTGTAGACATGTTTGTGGGTTGGGATCTTTCTGTACAGCTGTGTGTATATGTTGTGTTTGGGCGATCCCATTCGTCGCGGCGGCCGGTCCGCATATATTTAAATGTTACTCTGTTGGCCCTGTGTGGCCTTTGTTGGTATTTTCTGCGTGCAGGGTATATGGGATAGTCCGTAAAACAAAGGAAACTCTGCCGAAATTTTTCTGGAAATTATCTAAATTGGAAATAAAGCCTTGTCGGCTTCTGCTATATACTAGAATGTGTTTGAGTGCCCAGATCGGGCACTAGTCACGGCCTACGGGGTTGGGTCGTGACAACTTCATTCACCGAGTCCCTCACTAGAGGGCCGGGTACGGTATATATGTATATGATATATGATGTTGACATGCATGACTCTACTCACCGAGTCCCCTCTAGAGGGCCGGGTACGGTATATGTATACATGTATTCATGATGACATAATGACATGATTTCATTCACCGAGTCCCATAATGGGCCGGGTACGGTATGTGATATGAGAATGTTTGATTCTGTCTCGTATTGCACAGGTACAGCGGTTTCTTTATTATCATACTTGACTCCTGGAATCTCTATTTCAGTGATGATCTTTCTAGTTGTATTTCATGCCTTACATACTCAGTACATATTCCGTACTGACCCCCTTTCTTCGGGGGCTGCGTTTCATGCCCGCAGGTACAGAAATTCACGTGAGTGACCCGACATCTTAGGCTATCCATTCTGCTGCTTTGGAGTGCTCCCTTGTCCTGGAGCCTACATTTTGGTACAGACTCTTCCGTTGTAAATATGTATGTATATATATTCAGGGGTACGGCGGGGCCCTGTCCTATCATATGATTCTTTTGTCTTTGTTAGAGGCCTGTAGACATGTATGTGGGTCATGGGTCATTGTTGTTCAGATATGTCTGTGTGGGTTGCGTCTAAGAGGTTCCATTTGCTATGACAGCCTTAACGGCTTGTATGTATGTATAGGTATATATGTGTTTTGGACGATATGTTCTACGACAGCCTTGGTGGCTTCTGTATGATATGTATGTTACATGTGACCGCTTAAGACGACATCTGTTCTCATTATCTGTATAAATTGATATATGTTATATATGGATAAGTCATTGATATGTCGATTTGGTAAGTGAGTGTGTATGGGTGTCCAGCTCGGGCACTAGTCACGGCCCACGGGGTTGGGTCGTGACAAAAGTGGTATCAGAGTGGTTTGTCCTCAGAATGTCTACAGGCCGTGTCTAGTAGAGTCTTGTTTATCGGTGTGTGGTGCACCACATCTATAAACAGGAGGCTACAGGACATTTATGATGTTACCTTCCCTTCGATCTTAGATCGTGCGATAGATCTGTATTATTAGGATGGTTCCCTTCCAACAAATTGTTGTGTCTACAGCGAGGCTCCAAAAAGAGCGATAGCGTCAGTATTTTGGGAAATCGCTTCTGATTCTCTTTCTGCAGGTGATTGTAGATTGATGAAAGATGAAGAGGACAGCTTCAGATAGTGGGGGTGCTAAGAAGGCCCCTAGGGTATCTTTAGGACCTAGTAAGAGGAGCCTCAACTATTCGATTGAGACTGATCCTTCGGAGAACCCAACAACAATTCCTCCAGAGTTTTTGACCCCCAGGGAAGAGGACCCTGCGGAGGACAGTTACGATACAGATCCCTCGGAGGACCCGGCGACGATACCTCCAGAGTTTCTTACCCCTAGGGAGGAGGATAGTTATGATATAGATCCATCAGAGTATTCTTCTAGGACACCGGAGGAGGAGATTTCTGGGGCCACACCGGTTGCTCCTGTGGTGGAGCACTACGTTAGACAGGCCTCCCCGGTGAGTGTTACGGACTACTCCAGTCCCTTATCCTGACCATCAGTAAACCAAGAATTGCCTGGTTATCTATACTCCTCCGATTCAGATGCGAGTAATGACGGGAGTCAAATGAGCGGATGACAGACAGACGATGATGAGGAGCACACTTCACATGGCAGCTCCCCAGATCAGACCTGAGACCAATCGGCTACAGGTATATGAGTTTTCTTTGGAACTTTCTATGTATGTGTAACTTCTGTAGAGTATCATGTAATGACGGCAAATGGAAATCAAAAGGGGGCCGATGGCCAGAATGGGTCCTTCACTGGACCAGATGTACGGCCATACATACGGCCAGTATAATTTTGTCACGACCCAGCTAGGGTCCGCGACGGGTACCCGAGGCTGACCACCGAGCACCCCTTATTTCCTCACTGGTCATAGTCATTTACATTTCTTTATCATTCATAATTGTATGAAAATCATTTTCTGGTGGAAAACACAATCAGTCTATATATATATACAAATGCCTCATTAGGCCATCAAAATAATATATAATATATACATGCATGCTGTAATAAACTTGTGAGACCATCTAACCCACACTACGCATCTACGAGCCTCTACTAAATTACTATACATGTAGACGGAACAAGACTCCGTCATGCCCAAAATATACATATGTACCAAAAGGATAATCATAAGAACCTCCGGACAATGGAGTGCTTTCAATCAGCTGACAGCTCCTAAGAATCAGGATCGAGCTCGCCTCCCTGTCTACCTGTGGGCATGAACACAGCGTCCAAAGAAAACGGACGTCAGTACGAATGTTGTACTGAGTATGAGAGGCATGAACAAAAACAACACATCAAGAAAGTAAAGGAGGCATCAAGTATGGAGCAACTGTACCTGACTGGGAATCATATGAAAAGTAATGCATGCTGACTTACTTTTATGCTTATCATCATCTTATGTATGCATATCATATGTATATACATATATCTAAACTGCCCGACCATATAGGTGCGGTGTGATAATCAGTAACATTAGCCCGCGTCCGGGGTACCATCTCATGCCGCCCACTAGTGGTGTCTGCCCATACCAACTGGCCATGGTGTATGGTATAGCTGCCCGCTTTCGCGGAGACTGCCCGGCCAACTAGGCCCAGTGTGATGCAATCATGACATGCTCATCATAAAATACTTATAATAATTATTCTTATCAAAATATACTTGTCATCGTACATGCATAAAGACTCTAGAACAACTGCACTCTATCGAGGTGACGTAAGGTCGTGAACCCTCGATTGCATTACGAACATATATGAACATTCTGCCTCACCTTGAAGGGATTAGTATATAAGGTGAGCGTATACAAGGAACAACATCATTTACTTTATAAGAACGTCATATCATATATCTTGACTCATGTAGCTATGCATGATCTTAGGCTATTAGCTTTCCGGGATATCGGAGAATCATGAAAAGGGAGAAGAATCATGTCATGGGATTCATGCCATAGAAAGGAAAGGACTAGCCTCACATACCTTTGTCGTTTAGCTAAGCTATCGTTCACTTGTTCTCCTTCAATGTCACGTTGTTACCTTCATGAGAGAATACGCATTACAGTTAGTCAATCGACCATAAGAACGCATCGTTATTTCTAGAGAAAATTGGGCAGCTTTTCCTTTGTTTCTACTAATTTTGTCATGTTCTATTTCAACTCCCAACATTTACAACAACACTCACAATATCGTATCAACATTCATCACTTATCTATATTTAGCAAAATATACCATTTTTCTCCAATTTTCTCCACATTTAATGGTTTTAGCTCATCATCATAATCTTTCTTACATCACACCTATTCCACGGTCTATACGCCATTTATAACGTATTCATCATCACAACATATCAACGTTCATGATTCCATTCAACTATCATTCAATTGTGATACTATTCACTCAGTAATGGCTCATTTTCTATGTTCTTCTACATTTCAAGCATCTTAGCTTTCCAATACCTTAAACAACATGATAAAGTCATGAAACTTACCTTGGATGATGGTGGAACAAGCCCAGAGTGGAATCACTTCTTTAGCACCAAAACCCTTTTTCACCGCTTTTGGAATTTCTTGAAGGAGATGACTTCCATTAGGTTTCATACACTTTGTTTCATAGATTTGGTGTTGATGATCATTGATTTCCTTGGTATTCTTGTGGTTGAAGTGCTTGGAGTGTTCTAGAGATTCCTAGGGAGGAATTTCGTGAAGATGAAATGAGAAAATGAACTTGGGTCCCTCCTTTTTAATAGCTAAAATCTGATTTTTATGAACAGTGGTTGAAATGCACAGTGGTCGTAAACCCCACTTTACGGGCCGTATACTGGTTTACGGTCCATCCTTCGCGACCGTATTTAAGCATATCAGAAACAGAAAGGTTGGTTGAAGATCATGGCAGTTTACGACTCAGTTTACGGGCCGTATTTCAATTTACGGTCCGTATTCCAAGTCGTTTTTAACCATTTGAAGCATTTGACAGAAAGTTGAAATTTTTGAAATGTTGAAGGACGATGGCACTTTACGGGCCGTATTCCATTTTATAACCACTAGCTGAAATGAAATTCTACAACTTTCTTAATTCCAAAGTTCATAAATAGTCATTCCCTACTTAATAAAACATCGCACACTCATGCCCTTCGTTGGTCTATTCATTGTTGGCTCACGAAAAATTTCCGAGGTGTAACACTCTTCCCCCCTTTTTGGAACATTCGTCCTCGAATGTTAAACACTCGGAATTTTACGAAAATTTCTCCAGAGTTTCCCCTGTAATTTGACACTACCAGCCTGTCATAACAACCCATAATATCATCGCCTCACAGGGCTACATCACAATATCAACATATCCATGGCCACACACGACCAAAAGCATAAAAATGAAGAGTACATACCTCATATCATCGGCATTTCGTCTTGGATCTCTCCCCGGGGTTGGAATAAGTGTGGGTACTTGGACTTCATGCTCTCTTCTGCTTCCCCAGTCATTTCTTCCCGATTGCTACTCCGCCATAAGACTTTAACTGAAGCTACCTCTTTATTTTGAAGTTTCTGCACGTGTCTACCCAGGATGGCAATAGGTACTTCTTCTTAGGTTAGCTTTTCCGTTATTTGCACATCGGCCACCGGGACAATCTTGGTGGGGTCTCCAACACACTTGCGGAGCATCGAAACGTGGAAGGACTGGGTGAACTGCTTCAAGCTCTGAAGGCAAATCTAATTCATAGGCTACCTGACCCACCTTGCGGATGATTTTGTAGGGTCCAATGTATCGGGGACTCAATTTCCCTTTCTTACCAAATCTCATCACCCCTTTCATGGGCGACACTTTTAAAAATACCCAATCATCAACTTGAAATTCCAAGTTTCGTCGGCGATTGTCCGCATAAGACTTTTGGAAACTTTGGGCTGTCAACAACCGATCTTGGATCACCTTGACTTTTTCAAATGCTTGTTGGATCAAGTCGGGGCCTACCAATTATGCTTCTCCGGTTTCAAACCATCCAATTGGGGATCTACATTTCCTTCCGTACAAAGCTTCATATGGAGCCATTTGGATACCGGAATGATAGTTGTTGTTATATGCAAATTCAATTAGCGGCAAATGATCGTCTCAACTTCCACCAAAATCCAACACACATGCTCGTAACATATCCTCCAAGGTCTGAATAGTACGCTCGGCCTGTCCGTCAGTCTGTGGATGAAATGCCGTGCTGAACTTAACTTGAGTACCCAAACCTTCTTGGAAGGACTTCCAAAACTTGGCTGTAAACTGTGCCCCTCTGTCTGTAATAATGGCCAAAGGAATTCCATGAAGTAGCACAATTTCTTTTAGATACAACCTGGCATAGTCTTCTACCGAATACGCGGTCTTGACTGGAAGAAAATGGGATGCTTTCGTCAGCCTATCCACGATCACCCATATAGAGTCATACCTGCCACAGGAACGGGCTAATCCCACGATGAAATCCATGTTTATCACTTCCCATTTCCAAGTAGGGATTTCTATTGCTTGTAACAAGCCCCCTGGCTTCTGATGTTCAGCTTTTACCTGTTGGCAATTCGGACATTGTGCTACAAAATCTGCTATGTCCCTCTTCATGCCATCCCACCAGTATATCAATTTGAGGTCATGATACATTTTAGTTGCACCGGGGTGAATAGAATACGGAGAGTAGTGTGCTTCCTCTAAAATCCGTTGGCGCAATTCTTCCACATCCGGTACACATAGCCTGCCTCGATATCTAAGGATCCCATCTATGGAAACTTCAAATGGAGACTTTTCCTTTTCACGAGATAGATCTCGGTATCGGCTTAATTGAGAATCTTCATATTGCCGTTCCTTCACTTCTATATTCAAGGATGAAACTGTGGGGTCATTAATGCTGATGCCTGTACTACCCGAATTAATTGCACGTATTCCAAGACTTGTTAATCCATGGAGCTCCTGAACCATCTCCTTCTTTTCTGAAGGAACTTCACATAAGCTACCCATTGATCGACGGCTAAGCGCATCGGCTACTACGTTAGCTTTTCCGGGGTGGTACAAAATGTCCACATCATAGTCTTTCAACAATTCTAACCACCGCCTCTACCGCAGGTTTAACTCCTTCTGTTTGAAGATATGCTAGAGACTCTTGTGATCTGTATAGATATCGACGTGCACACCATACAAATAATGCCTCCATATTTTTAAGGCATGAATAACCGCGGCCAATTCGAGATCATGAGTTGGATAATTCTTCTCATGTTTCCATAACTGTCTCGAAGCGTATGCAATCACCTTCCCATGCTGCATCAATACACATCCTAGTCCCACACCAGAAGCATCACAATACACAACATAGCCATCTGGCCCTTGTGGAAGTGTTAGTACTGGAGCTGAGGTCAACCTGTCTTTCAACTCTTGGAAACTACGCTTGCATGCATCGTTCCACTGAAATTTTGCCGACTTCTGGGTTAGCTTCGTCAATGGAGCTGAAATAGATGAAAAGCCCTCTACAAACCTTCTATAATAACATGCCAAACCCAGCAAAACTATGAACTTCCGTAGGCATTGTAGGCCTTGGCCAAGTCTTCACAGCTTCTATTTTCTGAGTGTCAACTCGGATGCCATCATCTGAAATAACATGACCTAGGAATGTCACAGAATTTAGGCAAAACTCGCACTTTGATAATTTTGCATATAATTCCCGAGCTCGAAGAATGCCAAGAACAATTCTTAGATGATCTGCATGTTCTGTTTCTATGCGAGAATACACTAGAATATCATCAATAAATACTTTCACGAAGAGATCCAAAAATGTCCTGAACACATTATTCATTAGATTCATGAACACTGTCGGGGCATTTGTCAACCCAAACGACATCACTCGGAACTCATAGTGGCCATACCTCGTTCTGAAGGCTGTTTTGGGAATGTCTTCTTCTCTAATTCTCACTTGATGATAACCAGATCTCAGATCTATCTTGGAGAACCACTTAGCACCCTGTAATTGGTCAAACAAATCGTCAATTATGGGGAGGGGATACTTGTTCTTTATTGTTACCTTGTTCAGCTGTCTATAATCGATGCACATCCGTAGAGATCCGTCGTTCTTTCTCACGAACAAGACTAGTGCTCCCCACGGCGATGAACTGGGCCTTATAAAACCCTTTTCGAGCAAGTCCTTCAACTGTGCCTTCAGCTCTTTCAATTCTGCCAGAGCCATTCGATAAGGAGGAATAGAAATAGGCTCAATGTCCGGCAATACATCAATATTGAAGTCAATTTCCCTCTCAGGAGGAAGACCTCGTAGTTCGTCTGGAAATACATCTGGGAATTCATTCACTACCGGAACAGATTGGAAAGCTGGCGACTTTGCCTCGGTGTCATGAACCCGAATTAGATGGTAAATATAGCCTTTAGCTATCATCTTTCTTTCCTTAAGGTAGGAAATAAACCTACCCTTTGGGGATGCCGTATTACCCTTCCATTCAAGTACGGGCTCTCCCGAAAATTGAAATTGAACCATTTTCGTTCAGCAATCGACATTAACATAACATGAGGCCAACCAATCCATACCCATAATTACATCGAAATCTATCAGTTTAAGCTCAATCAAATCGGCTTTAGTCTGGCGATCACATATCACAATGACACAATTTTTGTATATTTTTCTCGCTATTACCGGATCACCAACCGGAGTGAATAGCTCAAAAGGTTTAATGGGCTCGGATTTAACCCTAATACAATTCGCGAAATACGGAGTAACGTAAGAGAAAGTAGAACCCGGATCGATCAAAGCATATACATCACGGGAAAATATAGTCAATGTACTTGTGACAACATCCGGGGAAGACTCAAGATCCTGTCGCCCAGCTAAAGCATATACGCGGGGTTGAACGACACCTGAGGTAGATGCTCCCCCTCTGCCTCTGCCTCTGCCTCTACCTGCTGTAGTCTGAGGAGTCTGTGCTGTCGGGCGGACTGAAGAAGACCCAGCTGCTGATCCCGTAGGCTGAGTCCCAACTCTACCCCTTCCTAAAGGGAAATCTCTCATCATATGACCAACCTGCCCGCAGGCGTAGCAAGCATCCGAACCCTGACGACACTGTCCGGAATGCAGTCTAACGCACTGGCTGCACCGCGGTACTGAGGGTCTCCTCTGACTAGAATCTCCCCTAAACTGAGAATCTGAGGCCCTCGAACTCTGGCCCTGTCCTGTCTGAAAAGAACGATCAAACCTCCTATCTGAGAATCTGGGAGGCGCACTAGTCGCTGACTGACCTGAGTACCTAGAATACATCTGTCTCGGTCCCCCTCTATATTCACTGCTCGCTCCTATAGATCTATCTCTCTTACCTTGCCTTCTGTCATTATCATGATCGCTTCTATGCAGCTGTTGTCGTTCCTCAAGATTCTGAGCATGTGCCTGTATTCGAGAAATATCCATCCCGTCTTGCAAAGAGGCCATCAGACAATCTCTAAACAAATGTGGCCCCAAACCACTCACAAATTTGTGTACACGATCGCCCATATCGGCCACCATAGTTGGGGCATACCTGGCCAGAGAATTAAACTGCATGGTATACTTTCGAGCACTCATGCTTCCTTGCTTCAGATTCAAGAACCTGTCCGCTCTAGCTCGGCGGACCTCGGGTGGCAAATAATGGCGAATGAAAGCATCAACAAACTCTTTCCAAATGGGGGGAGGTGAATTTTCTGTCCTCGATGCTATCCAGTTGTTATACCACAATACCGCCACATCGCGGAGTCTATAAGAAGCCAACTCTACCGATTTGGTCTCAGAAGCATGCATAAGTTTCAACGTCCTCAACATCTCTTCAATGAAGCCTTGTGGGTCCTCATCTGGCTTCGACTCGAAAAATTTCGGAGGATTTAAAGTCAGGAAATCACGGGCTCTCGTACTGGCGGAACGATCACTCGGGCCCGCACTCTGCCGCTTTGCCTGGGCGGCAACCAATTGCGTCAATAGATGAATAGCTTCGGTCACTTGTTGACCCGAAGCAACTGGTGGAGGAACTGGGACTGAGGCTCCTCCTTGCTCTTCTACATTGGGCGAGGCCTCATTTTGTGATTCGCCCTCCTCTACATTCGTTAGAGGCTCTCTTTCTGCCCGTCTTTTCATCGTAGTTTTGCCCTTCTGGGCGGCTGTGGCCTTTACCTTTGGCGGCATTCTGAAATCATACACACACTTTTAGGAGGGATATAATCTTAGGCATGGCTCTATCGCGCGATCTCATAAGAAGAAAGACAGTTGTTTTCCTAAATGCCCTGTATCCTCTTGTTTATTAGCGTGACGCGCAACACACCATAAACAAGACTCTACTAGACACGGCTCGTAGACACTTCCTAGGACTGAACCGCTCTGATACCACTTCTGTCACGACCCAACTAGGGGCCACGACGGGTACCCGAGGCTGACCACCGAGCACCCTTTATTTCCTCACTGGTCATAGTCATTTACGCTACTTTATCATTCACAATTGTATGAAAATCATTTTCCGGTGGAAAACACAATCAATCTATATATATGTATACAAATGCCTCATTAGGCCATCAAAACAATATATAATATATACATGCATGCTGAAATAATCTTGTGAGACCATCTAACCCACACTACGCATCTACGAGCCTCTACTGACATACTATACATGTAGACGGAACAAGACTCCGTCATGCCCAAAATATACATATGTACCAAAAGGATAATCATAAGCACCTCTGGACAATAGAGTGCTTTCAATCAGCTGACAGCTCCTAAGAATCCGGATCGAGCTCGCCTCCCTGTATACCTGTGGGTATGAACACAGCGTCCAAAGAAAACGGACGTCAGTACGAATGTTGTACTGAGTATGAGAGGCATGAACAAAAACAACACATCAAGAAAGTAAAGGAGGCATCAAGTATGGAGCAACTGTACCTGACTGGAATCATATGAAAAGTAATGCATGCTGACTTACTTTTATGCTTATCATCATCTCATGTATGCATATCATATGTATATATATCTAAACTGCCCGACCATATAGGTGCGGTGTGATAATCAGCAACATTAGCCCGCGTCCAGGCCTTCCGCGTCCGGGGTACCATCTTATGCCGCCCACTAGTGGTGTCTGCCCATGCCAACTGGCCATGGAGTATCGTATAGCTACCCGCTTTCGCGGTGACTGCCCGGCCAACTAGGCCCAGTGTGATGCAATCATGACATGCTCATCATAAAATACTTATAATAATTATGCTTATCAAAATATACTTGTCATCGTACATGCATAAAGACTCTAGAACAACTGCACTCTATCGAGGTGACGTAAGGTCGTGAACCCTCGATTGCATTATGAACATATATGAACATTCTGCCTCACCTTGAAGGGATTAGTATATAAGGTGAGCGTATACAAGAAACAACATCATTTACTTTATAAGAACGTCATATCATATATCTTGACTCATGTAGCTATGCATGATCTTAGGCTCTTGGCTTTCCAGGATATAGGAGAATCATGAAAAGGGAGAAGAATCATGTCATGGGATTCATGCCATAGAAAGGAAAGGACTAGCCTCACATACCTTTGTCATTTAGCTAAGCTATCATTCACTTGTTCTCCTTCAATGTCACGTTGTTACCTTCACGAGAGAATACGCATTACAGTTAGTCAATCGACCATAAGAACGCATCGTTATTTCTAGAGAAAATTGGGCAGCGTTTCCTTTGTTTCTACTACTTTTCTCGTGTTCTATTTCAACTCCCAACATTTACAACAACACTCACAATATCGTATCAACATTCATCACTTATCTATATTTAGCAAAATCCACCATTTTTCTTTAATTTTCTCCACATTTAATGGTTTTAGCTCATCATCATAATTTTGTTTACTTCACACCTATTCCATGGTCTATACGCCATTTATAACGTATTCATTATCACAACATATCAACGTTCATGATTCCATTCAACTATCATTCAATTGTGACACTATTCACTCAGTAATGGCCCATTTTCTATGTTCATCTACATTTCAAGCATCTTAGCTTTCCAATACCTTAAGCAACATGATAAAGTCATGAAAATTACCTTGGATGATGGTGGAACAAGCCTAGAGTGGAATCACTTCTTTAGCACCAAAACCCTTCTTCACCTCTTTTGGAATTTCTTGAAGAAGATGACTTCCAATTAGGTTTCATACACTTTGTGTTATATCTCGTATTTTGAACAATGGGAAAACTTGAGTGAATTATGAGAAGTTAGGGACAAGACTATCCCGAGAGGCTTTCGTTTGTTTTAAAGGCTTAAATTGTGTAGGATTTTAATGTCTTGGAAATTTTAAGGAAACACTTAGAGGAATTTTCCATTTTTAGTAAGCGTGCTATTTTGGGAAAGTTTGAAAATTCAAAAGAAAAAAATAAAAATAGGGGCAAGGTGGCCGGCCACTTAGTAGTGGGCCATGGCCACATGGATTCATTTTATGTGGCTACTTAAAGATGACTTAGTCACCTTAAGAACCATTTTCATACTTAGCAAATTCTAGAAAAATCAAGAAAACAAGGAGAAGAGAAAAAGGAGGGGTATTCGGCCCTCTCTTGCAAATTCAAGACAAGAATTTAGCCATTAAGAAATTAAATTCTTCAAGCAAACTTGCTAATTCAAGGGTGCTAAGTAACGTGGGGTCGTTGTTTCGGACAATAGGTTGCTCGTTTTCTCTATCTACCAACCTTGGTCAAGTCAAGAAGTGAAGAAGAAAGGTGAGTTTTAATCTTGTTTTATGTGTTATACATGGTTTGGATATGTTGTAGTATGCTAAAAAGGAAGAAATTCATGATAAAAATGATGTTGAGGTTGGGCCGTGTATATGGGGTCTTGACCGTGTGTGGGTAAGTTGGAGTAGCAGTAATGTATTAATATTGGTTAGCATGTGTTGAATTTATGTTGTATTCTAGTAGTGAGTAGGGTGGAAGTCATATTGAGAATGAAAGTTGAATGAATTTGGTTGAAGTTGGAAATATAGGTATTGGCCGTGTGGTATATGGAAATTGGAATGGGAATGAATTAATTTTGTTTAATATGTTAGTTGTGTTGTTGTGATCCTTGCAATGTAAATGAAGGTAAAATGATATAAGTTTGCATTGAAATGGAATGTTATGAATAAGTATGCTAAAGATTAGAAGCCTAGGATGAATTATGGCTTTGGTGGAAGGTTTGTATATTTTGTATATCTTGTGAATATTTTGTAGAAATGCTATGAAATGCTTCCGAATTGTGTTGTAATGATTTTGATTAGTGATGAATACGAGAATGTTGATATTGATTTAAAAATGTGAAGTCGGAATGAAAACTATTGCATTATGTCGGAAAGTAGACTAGTTGTGTTATATTGTGAATTGTAGTGATTGTTGTTGTTGTTAGTGTTGTTGTTGGGTTGTTGTTGATTGTTTCGGCCGAGTTAGATTCTCGGGGATGCTATATGTACAGGGGAGATGCTGCCCAAATTTCTGTAGACAAGTATGAATTAAGATTGAATTCTTAAGGACTTGAAATTGACATTTGGTAATTGTGACCATTTGTAGATTTTGGGCGAAACGGGAATTGAATTTGGAAAGGCGTAAAGAGCGTATAAGGTATGTAAAGCTACCCCTATTCTTCTTTTGGCATGTCCTAGGTGTACTAGGATCGGATTTGAATCTCGGAAAGTATTTTGTCCATCGGAATCCGCGTTTGAAAACGTCTCCTTTTCATTCAATAGAAGTGAATTCCATATGTATGTGTTGTGGAAAGAATTATGTAAGCTTTCACGAATTGTCTAGAAAATTTGGAAATGTCCCTAGGACCTCCGTAGGTGACTCCATAAGCTTAATATACATAATTTGAGCCCACTGCTTCGATTGTCTCGAGGTGGGCCCACTATTCCCGGTTTGCCTCTTAATGTTCTAATGTCTTATTTTCGAGCAATATAAAATGAAATGTTTTAACGGTCCTTCTAACTACTATATAATAATCATTTTAAATATTCCCTTGGGTCCTATAAGCTATTTTGGAACTTGGTTACGATCTCAAAAAGATTATGTCTCCGTAATCCGTTATGTCATCCGAAATATATATATACTATGATTCTGTCCGATTTCATTGTTTCGATTTGTCATCCAATATGTCTTATTGAGTCTCTGGAAATATATGATATTATGTATTGCATTTAGTTTCTCACTACTCCACTCGTGGATGCCTCAATGTTTCCCACACTGAGCCCGGGCCAGGATATGTTGTCAAGCATATTCCTCTGCATTGTTCGCCGTGCCTCGATGTGAGGGGACAGGTATACATGTACATGGGTTGTGGAGTATGCTGTGCCATGTACACACATTATGATATGATATGATCTGATATGGCCATCTGCTATGATACGTTATGTTACGGGTTACTCCCTATTCTGAGCATTATGTGTTGTGGCACCAATGTCGGGAGGGTGACCACGTTCTGTCTACCGAGTCCCTTGGTAGGGGCCGGATACGACATGGCATATGTTTCTGTACACACTTTTTATGTTTGAAAATATGCATTTGACATTCTGGATATTACATTCATTTTATGTACCTTCTGTTCCGGTTATGATTTTATTTCTGTAATTCAGGCTTTACATATTCAGTACATACTTCGTACTGACCCCCTTTCTTCGGGGGCTGCGTTTTCATGCCGCGCAGGTTCAGACGACAGGATTGCTGATCCGCCCACTTAGGACCTCATTCTGCTATTTTGGGGCGCTCTTTTATCCGGAGCCTATATTTTGGTACAGTCTTTTGCTGTTGTATATATGTACGTCATTCAGGGGTACGACGGGGCCCTGTCCCGTCCTATGATTGTGTTGTGTTCTGTAGAGGTCTGTAGACATACAAGTGGGTTCTGTATATGTTTTTGGGTTGTTATGATCTGTGATGGCCCTATCGGCTTCCACGTCCTATACTTATGCATATGCGATATCTAGTAACGCCAATTGACTTTTATATTGATATATTCTGCTAATATTCTAGTTTGGGCTATTGGGTACCTTTGGGTGTCCAGCACGGACACTAGTCACAGCCTACGGGGTTGGGTCGTGACAAAAGTGGTATCAGAGCGGTCCGTCCTCGGAGTGTCTACAGACCGTGTCTAGTAGAGTCTTGTTTATCGGTGTGTTGTGCACCACACCTATAAACAGTAGGCTACAGGGCATTTAGGATGTTACCCTTCTTTCTTGTCTTAGATCGTACGATAGAGCTGTGTTATCAGGATGATTCCTCCCTAACGAATTGTTACATTTGCAGTCATGCCTCCGAAAAAGGCAACGGCGGCCCAGAAGGCCAAGTCAGTGGCAGCGGGAGACACTAGCCAGGCCCAGAGGACTACCAGGGCCCGTGCATATATTATTCCTGAGATTTTGCCCCAGGCAGAGGGCTCCTCTACACCGCCACACCCAGAGGGGATTGCAGCAGCTGCGGATCTGGGGACGGCTTCACCGCCAGCTTCCGAGATTCCAGCACCTGAGCCTCCAGCTCCACAGCCAGGAGCTGAGGATCGGGCTATGAGTGATGCGGTCCAGTTGTTGACCAGACTAGTAGCAGGGCAGGTTCAGGGGCACGAATTGGGAGGTGATCGTGCAGACAGGCGTGACAGTTCGAGAGCTAGTGAGTTCCTGACCTGTAATCCACCAGAGTTCTTCGGGACAAAGCCCCAGGAGGATCCATAGGAGTTTATCAGAAAGATGCGGCGCACGTTACATTAGATTATGGCTTCTGCGACGGAGTCAGTCGAGTTGGCTTCGTACCGGTTATATGATGTAGCAGCTAATTGGTACGAGTCCTGGGAGTTATCCAGAGGCGACAGTGCTCCCCCAGCAGTTTGGGATGAGTTTGCTGAGGCCTTTCTTGGCCATTTTCTGCCTCCGGAATTACGGCGGGCCAAGGCTGACAGGTTTTTATTGCTGAGACAGAGAGGCCGCAGTGTCCGAGAGTACAGTTTGAAGTTTGACTCATTGGCTCGATATGCACCTGCTGTGGTAGCTACTATGGCTGATAGGATGCACCATTACATTATGGGGCTAGACGATTATTTGGTTGACAGTTGTTTGGTGTTGGCTGCTCAGACTGGTATGGATATTGCCCGTATACAGGCATATGCCCAGGGTATGGAGGACCGGCACAGGGGACATCAGCCCGACAGGAGCCAGGATCGGAGACGGCCCAAGAGGGCCAGATCAGCTGGGTATTCTGGGGATTTTCGGAGCAGGCAGCCCCAGCAGCAGCAGCAGCAGCAGACTAGCAGACAGTCTTCCCAGCCGGCACAGAGTACACCTCCACAGTTTACAGGGCGGAGATTTGATAGCCCAGGGTATTCAGGAGCAGGCCAGAGCTCCAGGGCTTCAGGTTCGCGGGTAGACAGGGGTTCCGGCCAGATGAGGCCACCCAAGCCTCAGTGTTCTTATTGTGGCAGATACCATCCTCGCGAATGTTACCGGGCCACCGGCGCTTGTTTTTCTTGTGGTCGCCAGGGACATTTTGTGAGAGATTGCCCGTATAAGGGTAATTTGGGTGGTGCAGCGCAGCCTACCGGATCAGCCTGTCACGACCCAACCCCGTGGGCCGCGACTGGTATCCTAGCTGGATACCCATACGTACCTACCTGACAGAATCGGCGTACCAGACAGAATATTTCAAATAGGAGTTTACAGATTCAAGCCAATACAGATACGGCGCGCGCGAAAATATATATATACATATACATACTGAAACTTTTGCGTAAGCCGATAAGGCTAACATAGCAGACGGAGTCACAAAATCGTACGCACCTACCTGAACAGATGTAACCCGTAACCCACATACATATCTACAGGCCTCTAACAGACATACAGAATCAGATGACGGGACAGGGCCCCGCCGTACCCAGAATTGTCATACATACAGAATATACAGATGTCAGAAGATATATACCAAAAGTATTCGCTCCGGATCAAAGGAGCTCTTCAAAATACCAGAATCTGAGTCCTAGACTGGCGGTGTATCTCCAGGTGCGTCTGTACCTGCGGGCATGTAACGCAGCCCTCGAAGAACCGAGGGTCAGGACGAAAAATGTACCGAGTATGTAAAGCGGAAATGTATCAAACATAATCATAATCTGGACCAGAAACACAGAAATATAATAAATAGAATCATAAGCCGAACAGACAGACGGAAGTATACCGGACAGAGTCATAATCCAGACGGACAGACAGAATCATGGTCCAGACTGACAGACAGAATCATAATACATACGGACAGACAGAATCACAATACATACGGACTGACAGACCTGTGCCGGACAGAATTATACATGCAGAGTCATACAGAGTCACGTGCTTATATAAATGCTGATAGCACATACATACATACATACAGATCCCGGCCCTGTCACGGGGGCGCGGTAAACAGAACCCGACCCTCTTAGTACGGGACGCGGTGGACAGACAAAATCAGATCATATGCCATCCTGGCCGCCATCCCCATACACAATCATAATATCATACAGATATAACAGATCCCGGCCCGTACTCCGAGGGACGCGGTGAAAAATGCAGAGGAATATGCACGATAACAGAACCTGGCCCGGGACGCAGTGAAGGAAGCATTGAGACATCCACGAACAGATTAATGAGAAACCATATACATACAGATCATTATACATACTCAATCAAACTGAAGTATGCCAAACGGCGAGTCAAATCAGAGTAATCAGATGGTGTTCATAATGCGCGCCTATATCCTACTTGGGAAGGCACGACAAATTATTACCGGAATCAGATTTCCAGATGTCAAAACTATTTGTAAGATTTATATAAAAAGTAGTCATATCATGATCAGAATAATAGTCCAGATGTTGGCTGTGAGAAACGGACAGAAATAGGGAAATTTAGGTTATACAAAAAGTGTCGGGGCCTTGTGGGCCCACCTCGGACCAACTTGAGGCGACATACGTAAATTACTGATAATAGACCTTATGAGGTCATCCATAGTCATTTGGAAGCATCCCGACTCCGTTTGGGACAATTGCATACAAAAGTTCACTTTAGAGACAAGTTATAAGAAAAGTGATTCAATCTTACTGAAGGAATTGGAGCGGATTTCCATCTCGAATTCCGAGGAACGGAGTCGTATTTAAGGCTCGCGGCCGAGCCTATTCATTCAGAACATGCCTAAGAATGAAGGGGTAGGCTTTACATACCTTGGTTGCGTCCTACGCTTGCTCAAACTCGATTCCCGTTTCGCCCAAAATCTACAAATGGTCATGTTTACCAATTAGCAATTTCAAGCCTTTAGAACTTGAACTTTAACTCATACTTTTCTACAAAAATTTGGGCAGCATCTCCCCTATGTATGCGACATCCCTGAGATTTAACTCGGCTCCAAACATCAACAACCAACCCAACAACAATACCAACAACAATTGACAATCACCACAAAATACAACATAGTATAAATAGTCTTCTTTTCTACATAAGGCAACAACTTCTACACAAACTTCATACCTCCAAACTAATCTTATAAATTTCACATTCCTTACTAATCACGACCATTACAACACGATTTGGAGGCATTTCATATCATTTCCATATCATTTTACACAATAAACACACGATATACAAAATATACAAGTTTTCCTCCAAAATCATAATTCACTCAAAACCTCCAACTTTCAACATAAATGTTCACAACACATTTTTATCTTATCATTTCACTTACAACCATCACTATTTGCACCCTACAACTTCAATTCTTATAATTACATAACCTACTACAAGGTTACATATTTTCCTACATCAACCTTACAATATATATTTTCCATAACAACAAGAACCATTAACCTTCCATTTACTCCACAAGGTCATAACAACACAATTAACATACTAAACAAATTCCATCAATTATCCTACACATGAGGTACCACACGGCCACACATGCACATCCACAACACACAAATTTTTCATACTTTTCATTCATCTCTACATACTATAACATATGTATATGTTTTCCATAGTATAAAAATGATGAAATTCTTACCTTTTCCCAATTCTTTCACTTGCCACAAAATGTAGTTTCTTGCCAAAATAATTATATCATCTTGAAGAGGACCTTGAACTTAGTAGGAATTCAAGTAGAGACAAGTTTTTGAATCAAAGTTGAAGGCTCCAAGATTTTTTTTTTCTTCTTTTCTCTTGGCCGTGAGGCCTTATTTTCTTTTCCTCTCAATTCTTCTTTTAACTTCTTGAAGCTTCTTGCAAAATGAAGACTTATCCTTTCCTTTCTATATTTATCATATGATATTACACTTGGGCTTGGGCCTCTTTAATTGTTCCCATGGCCGGCCACCTCTCCTAATTGGGCCTTTGATTTTCATTTTTTTTTTGGGGCAACCCGGTTGGTCACGAGTTGGGCCTAGCCCACTGACCTTTCGACCTTAAAACATCCATATATTCTTGTACCGATGTCCCCTGGGAGCCCACGACCTACCGTTGGAAAGCTATTTCAATTATCTACAACTTTTATTTCTGGGCGTTTTCCCAAATTCCAAACTTATAATACCGTTTTTGCCCCTCCAAGTCAGGTCATCCGAAAACGTTTTCTTAAAAATATTCATTTGGAGGGCTTCCACTTTAATTTGGCCCCAGGGCCCTTCACGAGTTGTGTTTAACTTTACATATACGATTCATATAGCTTGTCATATACCCCAAAAAAAATTCTTGACGTGTGGGCCCCACCTCAGCTTACGAATAATTCGACGTTCGAAAATGCAGGATATAACACAGCCGCTGGGTCATCATCTTCTTCGGTGGCTATGCGCCCTACGAGGCCAAGTACATTAGCACCAGCAGGTCACGGCAGAGGCCGTGGTGGAGTTTCTAGTACTAGCGGTCCTTCGAACCGCATTTATGCTTTGGCCAGCCGCCAGGATCAGGAGGCTTCGCCAAATGTTGTTACAGGTACATTATTGGTCTTCTCTCGATCTGTGTATGCATTGATTGATCCAGGTTCTACATTGTCATATATTTCTCCTCTCGTCGCTAGCAAAATTGGTATAATGCCTGAACCTATAGAGCCATTTGAAGTAGCCACACCGATTGGGGATTTTATTATAGCGAGACAGGTATATAAAGACTGTTCTATAATTATATGTGGTCGAGATACTAAGGCAGATCTGGTGGAGTTAGATATGATTGAATTCGATGTTATTATGGGCATGGATTGGCTAGCTTCATGTTATGTTAATGTTGATTACCAGAAAAAGGTGGTCCGTTTTCAATTTCCCGGGGAGCCCGTTATAGAGTGGGCAGGTAATACAGCAACGCCGAAAGGTAAGTTTATTTCATACCTTAAGGCGGAAAAGATGATCATAAAAGGGTATATTTATCATCTGGTACGAGTACAAGACTTGAAAACAGAAGCACCGACTCTTCAGTCAGTCCCAGTGGTTAATGAATTTACAGATGTATTCCCGGATGAGCTTCCAGGTCTTCCTCCGGAGCGGGAGATAGATTTTACTATTGATTTGCTGCCAGATACTCAGCCTATATCTATTCCCCTGTACAGAATGGCACCTGCAGAATTAAAAGAATTGAAAGAGCAGCTGAAGGATCTGTTAGAAAAGGGCTTTATCAGACCCAGCACTTCGCCTTGGGGAGCTCCGGTATTATTTGTACGGAAGAAAGAAGGGTCGTTGCGTATGTGTATTGATTATCGACAACTGAATAAGGTAACCATAAAGAATAAATACCCCCTCCCCAGAATTGATGATTTGTTTGATCAGTTACAGGGCGCTAAGTGTTTTTCGAAGATAGATCTGCGGTCGGGCTATCATCAGGTACGGGTACGTGAGGCCGATATTCCTAAGACAGCATTCCGGACCCGATACGGGCATTATGAATTCAGAGTGATGTCTTTTGGGCTGACTAATGCTCCAGCGGTATTCATGGATCTGATGAACCGGGTATTCAGGCCGTTCTTGGATATGTTCGTGATTGTGTTTATTGACGATATTCTGGTTTATTCTCAGTCAGAGGAGCAACACGCGGATCATCTGAGGGCGGTACTTGGGGTGATTCGACATCAGAAATTATATGCAAAATTCTCTAAATGTGAATTCTGGCTGGCTTCAGTGGCATTCTTGGGACATATTATTTCAGCTGATGGTGTCTGGGTGGACACACAGAAGATTGAGGCCGTAAAGAATTGGCCTAGACCCACGACGCCCACGGAGGTACGTAGTTTTCTGGGATTAGCAGGCTATTACAGAAGATTCGTGGAAATGTTTGCTTCGATTTCAGCGCCTTTGACAAGGTTAACTCAGAAGGGAGCCAAGTTCCAGTGGACTGATGATTGTGAACGAAGCTTCCAGTTGTTGAAAGAGAAGTTGACTACAGCTCCAGTTCTGACTCTTCCAGAGGGACCGGACGGGTATGTCATTTATTGTGATGCTTCTGGTGTGGGGTTAGGCTGTGTATTGATGCAGCACGGCAGAGTTATAGCTTATGCTTCCCGGCAGCTCAAAAAGCATGAAAGGAATTATCCTACACATGATCTGGAACTAGCAGCGGTAATCCACGCCTTGAAGATATGGAGACACTATTTATATGGCGTTCATGTTGATATTTATACAGATCATAAGAGTCTCCAGTATATTTTTAAGCAGAAAGAGCTTAATTTGCGGCAGCGGCGGTGGCTGGAGCTACTGAAAGACTATGATATGGATATTCTGTATCATCCGGGCAAAGCTAATGTTGTTGCGGATGCACTCAGCCGCAAGTCTATGGGCAGCTTGGCAGACCTACAGCCAGACAGGAAAGAGATAGTACGTGATATTCATCAGTTGGCTAATCTTGGAGTTCGTTTGGCCGATTCTGGAGGTACGCAGATTTCTGTCCGAGGGGTTTCCGAATCATCCATTAAGGGAGATATGAAGCGGCACCGATATGAAGATCCTTTTTTAGCTCGGTATAGAGACACAGCCCATGAGAAGGAGAAGACACCGTTCGAGGTCACACCGGACGGGACATTATTGTACAGAGGCAGGTTGTGTGTACCCGATATTGCAGGACTACGGTAGCAGGTTATGAGCGAGGCACACTATGCTCGCTATTCTGTTCATCCTGGGTCTATGAAGATGTACCATGATCTCAGATGCCTATACTGGTGGGATGGCATGAAACGGGATATTGCAGAATTCGTCGCCCAGTGCCCAAATTGTCAGCAGGTCAAAATTGAGCATCAGAAGCCGGGTGGTCTGTTACAAGAAATGGAAATTCCGACATGGAAGTGGGAGACCATTAATATGGACTTTATTACAGGTTTGCCTCGCACTCCACGGAAGTATGATTCCACTTGGGTTATTATTGATAGGCTGACAAAATCACCCCATTTTCTCCCCGTCAGAACTACTTATTCCGCTGAGGATTATGCCAGGCTATATATTAAAGAAATTGTGAGACTTCACGGAGTTCCTATAACTATTATCACTGACAGAGGTGCCCAGTTTACGGCGAACTTCTGGAGATCTTTTCAGGAGGGATTAGGGACTCAGGTGAGCCTGAGCACGACTTTCCATCCTCAGAGTGACGGGCAGGCCGAGCGTACTATACAGACGCTTGAAGATATGTTGCGGGCCTGTGTTATTGATTTCAGAGGTAGCTGGGATGATCATCTGTCGTTGATAGAGTTTGCTTATAATAACAGCTACCATTCCAGCATCCAGATGGTCCCATACGAGGCTTTGTATGGCAGAAAATACAGGTCACCGATCGGCTGGTTTGATATTGGCGAGACAGAATTAATTGGCCCAGATCTGATCCAGCAGGCAGTTGATAAAGTGAAACTTATCCGAGAGCGACTATTGGCAGCCCAGAGTCGACAGAAGTCATATGCTGATAAACGACGTCGACCTTTGGAGTTTCAGGTTGGCGATTGGGTATTCTTGAAGGCATCGCCTATGAAAGGCGTAATGCGGTTTGGCAAAAAGGGTAAGCTTAGTCCGCGATACATCGGGCCTTATCAGATTATTCGGAAAATTGGGAATGTCCCCTATGAGCTAGATTTGCCATCTGATTTGGAAGCGGTACATCCGGTATTTCACGTATCCATGCTCCGTAAATGTGTCGGTGATCCTTCCAGAATATTTCCAGCAGATGACATTCAGGTGACGGAAGAACTATCGTACGAGGAGCAGCCTGTAGCCTTTCTAGACCGCCAGGTAAGGAGATTATGGAGTAAAGATGTACCTTCCGTTAAGGTGCTGTGGCGGAACAACAACAGAGAGGAGATGACCTGGGAAGCTGAAGAGGAAATGAAGAAGAAATATCCTCATTTGTTCCCTATGCCCACATGTAATCTAAATTCCTTACTTGGTTATATTCGATAATAAATGTGTATCAATTGTGCTGACCATAAAAAGAAACTCCCCCGAAGTGGTTACAGACCCTATAAGACTAATCTAACATTCGAGGACGAATGTCCTAAAGGGGTGGAGGATGTTATATCTCGTATTTTGAACAACGGGACAACTTGAGTGAATTATGAGAAGTTAGGGACAAGACTATCCCGAGAGGCTTTCGTTTGTTTTAAAGGCTTAAATTGTGTTGGATTTTAATGTCTTGGAAATGTTAAGGAAACACTTAGAGGAATTTTCCGTTTTTAGTAAGCGTGCTATTTTGGGAATGTTTGAAAATTCAAAAGAAAAAAATAAAAATAGGGGCAAGGTGGCCGGCCACTTAGTAGTGGGCCATGGCCACATGGATTCATTTTATGTGGCTACTTAAAGATGACTTAGTCACCTTAAGAACCATTTTCATACTTAGCAAATTCTAGAAAAATCAAGAAAACAAGGAGAAGAGAAAAAGGAGGGGTATTCGGCCCTCTCTTGCAAATTCAATACAAGAATTTAGCCATCAAGAAATTAAATTCTTCAAGCAAACTTGCTAATTCAAGGGTGCTAAGTAACGTGGGGTCGTTGTTTCGGACAATAGGTTGCTCGTTTTCTCTATCTACCAACCTTGGTCAAGTCAAGAAGTGAAGAAGAAAGGTGAGTTTTAATCTTGTTTTATGTGTTATATATGGTTTGGATATGTTATAGTATGCTAAAAAGGAAGAAATTCATGATAAAAATGATGTTGAGGTTGGGCCGTGTATATGGGGTCTTGACCGTGTGTGGGTAAGTTGGAGTAGAAGTAATGTATTAATATTGGTTAGCATGTGTTGAATTTATGTTGTATTCTAGTAGTGAGTAGGGTGGAAGTCATATTGAGAATGAAAGTTGAATGAATTTGGTTGAAGTTGGAAATATAGGTATTGGCCGTGTGGTATATGGAAATTGGAATGGGAATGAATTAATTTTGTTTAATATGTTAGTTGTGTTGTTGTGATCCTTGCAATGTAAATGAAGGTAAAATGATATAAGTTTGCATTGAAATGGAATGTAGAAGCTTATGTCATTTTAGTATGATTTTATGACATTATGGAAATAAAGTTGTTAAGGTGCAAATTATGATGAATATTGATGAACTTGGAAGATGGAAACATGTTATGAATAAGTATGCTAAAGATTAGAAGCCTTGGATGAATTATGGCTTTGGTGGAAGGTTTGTATATTTTGTATATCTTGTGAATATTTTGTAGAAATGCTATGAAATACTTCCGAATTGTGTTGTAATGATTTTGATTAGTGATGAATACGAGAATGTTGATATTGATTTAAAAATGTGAAGTCGGAATGAAAACTATTGCATTATGTCGGAAAGTAGACTAGTTGTGTTATATTGTGAATTGTAGTGATTGTTGTTGTTGATTGTTTCGGCCGAGTTAGATTCTCGGGGATGCTATATGTATAGGGGAGATGCTGCCCAAATTTCTGTAGACAAGTATGAATTAAGATTGAATTCTTAAGGACTTGAAATTGACATTTGGTAATTGTGACCATTTGTAGATTTTGGGCGAAACGGGAATTGAATTTGGAAAGGCGTAAAGAGCGTATAAGGTATGTAAAGCTACCCCTATTCTTCTTTTGGCATGTCCTAGGTGTACTAGGATCGGATTTGAATCTCGGAAAGTATTTTGTCCATCGGAATCCGCGTTTGAAAACGTCTCCTTTTCATTCAATAGAAGTGAATTCCATATGTATGTGTTGTGGAAAGAATTATGTAAGCTTTCACGAATTGTCTAGAAAATTTGGAAATGTCCCTAGGACCTCCGTAGGTGACTCCATAAGCTTAATATACGTAATTTGAGCCCACTGCTTCGATTGTCTCGAGGTGGGCCCACTATTCCCGGTTTGCCTCTTAATGTTCTAATGTCTTATTTTCGAGCAATATAAAATGAAATGTTTTAACTGTCCTTCTAACTACTATATAATAATCATTTTAAATATTACCTTGGGTCCTATAAGCTATTTTGGAACTTGGTAACGATCTCAAAAAGATTATGTCTCTGTAATCCGTTATGACATCCGAAATATATATATACTATGATTCTGTCCGATTTCATTGTTTCGATTTGTCATCCAATATGTCTTATTGAGTCTCTGGAAATATATGATATTATGTATTGCATTTAGTTTCTCACTACTCCACTTGTGGATGCCTCAATGTTTCCCCCACTGAGCCCGGGCCAGGATATGTTGTCAAGCGTATTCCTCTGCATTGTTCGCCGTGCCTCGATGTGAGGGGACAGGTATACATGTACATGGGTTGTGGAGTATGCTGTGCCATGTACACACATTATGATATGATATGATCTGATATGGCCATCTGATATGATACGTTATGTTACGGGTTACTCCCTATTCTGAGCATTATGTGTTGTGGCACCAATGACGGGAGGGTGACCACGTTCTGTCTACCGAGTCCCTTGGTAGGGGCCGGATACGACATGGCATATGTTTCTGTACACACATTTTATGTTTGAAAATATGCATTTGACATTCTGGATATTACATTCATTTTCTGTACCTTCTGTTCCGGTTATGATTTTATTTCTATAATTCAGGCTTTACATATTCAGTACATACTTCGTACTGACCCCCTTTCTTCGGGGGCTGCGTTTTCATGCCGCGCAGGTTCAGACGACAGGATTGCTGATCCGCCCGCTTAGGACCTCATTCTGCTATTTTGGGGCGCTCTTTTATCCGGAGCCTATATTTTGGTACAGTCTTTTGCTGTTGTATATATGTACGTCATTCAGGGGTACGACGGGGCCCTGTCCCGTCCTATGATTGTGTTGTGTTCTGTAGAGGTCTGTAGACATACAAGTGGGTTCTGTATATGTTTTTGGGTTGTTATGATCTGTGATGGCCCTATCGGCTTCCACGTCCTATACCTGTGCATATGCGATATCTAGTAACGCCAATTGACTTTTATATTGATATATTCTGCTAATATTCTAGTTTGGGCTATTGGGTACGTTTAGGTGTCCAGCACAGACACTAGTCACGGCCTATGGGGTTGGGTCGTGACACTTTGTTTCATAGATTTGGTGTTGATGATCATTGATTTCCTTGGTATTCTTGTGGTTGAAGTGTTTGGAGTGTTCTAGAGATTCCTAGGAAGGAATTTCGTGAAGATGAAATGAGAAAATGGACTTGGGTCCCTCCTTTTTAATAGCTCAAATCTGATTTTTATGAACAATGGTAAAAATGCACAGTGGTCGTAAACCCCACTTTACGGGCCGTATACTGGTTTACGGTCCGTCCTTCGCGACCGTATTTAAGCATATCAGAAACAGAAAGGTTGGTTGAAGATCATGGTAGTTTACGACTCAGTTTACGGGTCGTATTTCAATTTACGGTTCGTATTCCAAGTCGTTTTAACCATTTGAAGCATTTGACAGAAAGTTGAAATTTTTGAAATGTTGAAGGACGATGGCACTTTACGGTCCGTAAATCACTTTACGAGCCGTATTCCATTGTACGACCACTAGCTGAAATGAAATTCTACAACTTTCTTAATTCCAAAGTTCATAAATAGTCCTTCCCTACTTAATAAAACATCGCACACTCATGCCTTTAGTTGGTCTATTCATTGTTGGCTCACGAAAAATTTCCGAGGTGTAACAAATTTATACGGCTAGTATGTTGGTCCGTAGAATATGGTCGGGATAGATTTTTAAAAATTATATAAGGACCCAACCCCATCCAATTTATTTCATTTCCTCACTTTACACTTCAAGAACATTCTAGAGAGATCTCCACTCTTCATCCACAAGAACCCAAGAGAGATTTGTGATCAACTTCATCAAACCAACAAAATCAAGTCTATGAAACTCATTGAAGTTCATCCAAGCCAAGGAATTCCAATGGGAGTGAACTAGGGTTTTGGTGCAAGAGAAGTATTTCTACTCAAGGCATATTCCTACACTATCTAAGGTAATTTTTATGATCTTTTCATGTTGTTTAAGTTAATGATAGGTTGAAAGACTTAGATTATGGAAGGAGATAGAAAATGGGTCACAAAAATAGGAATAATGAGATTTTGAGTAGTAGTTTGGAATGAGTCATGAATATTGATATGTTGTGATTGTAAGTATGCTATAAGCAACATTTAGAAAATGGGATAAGTATTATATGTGAGAAAACGCAATAGTGAACTATGACCACGATTATGGAGGAATTGAAGTAAAATTGTGAAATGTGGATAATGTAGATGAATGATGATTGTTGCTTCTAATATAATGAATGTGCTATGGATGTTTGGGAATTGATATGTGATATGAGGAAAGTTGTATAAACAAAGGAAATGCTGCCCAATTTTATCTACCATTAGTAAGCACGTTCATATAATCGATTAGCTAATGTTGATGCGAATTCTCTTGAAGGTAGAAACGCGGGCATCGAAGGAGAACGATCCAACGATAGAATAGCTAAATGAAAGAGGTATGTAAGGCAAATCCTTTCCTTCTAAGGCATGACTCCTATGGCATGAATCTTCCTATTTTTCCATGATCTTCCTAAATAACAGAAATTATGAGTCCATGACTATTAAGAGCTACATACGCATATGATAAAGGAAGGAGATACGATACGAGCATGATAATTATGATGATGAGTTAAGTATAAAGAATCTTAAAGTGAGGTACGATGCCCATGAGGTTAATGATCCTAAGTGTGGTTCCATTGATGCTTTTCCTTGTTTACACTCACCTTAAAATGTTAGTCCCCTCAAGGTGAGATATGATGATTATGATCAATCCATAATGTAATCGGGGGTTCACGACCTAATGTCACCCCGACATAGCCATAGTTGCCTTCAAGTTCTAATGTATGTTTTGATGATAAATGTATAATGATGCTAAGTAATGATAAGGTCATGATATGCCTGTGAGATGTATAATAATGCTAAGTTTATGATGAGTAAATGACGATGCGATTCAACCGTGCCTAAACGTCCGGGCATGTCACCGCAAAGGCGGGCTGCATACAATTCCACCGTGCCTAGATGGTCGGGCATGTCACCGCTAAGGCGGGTTGCTATGGTTACACCGAGCCTAGAGGGTCGGGCATGACACCACTAGTGGGCGCCATATGATGGTTACCAGAACGCAGGTTAACGATGATGGTATATATAATATGGGGATGTATGTGCTATGATGATATATGTACTATGATTATATATGATATAAGTATGAAATACATCTATTCTTAAAGGTTAAGCAGGTTATATCTTCATCTTATGTGTTATGATTTCTCTATTATATTCATTTCATTCATGCCTCACATACCCAGTATAATGTTCATACTGACATCCGTTTTCTTTGGACGCTGTGTTCATGCCCACATGTAGGTAGGGAGGTGATCCAGACTCGTAGGAGCTGCTAGCAAACTTTGAGAGCACCCCATTATTCCGGAGGTGCCATTGATTTATTCTTTTGTGTATATATATATTTTGGGCATGACGGGGTCCTGTCCCGTCCCTATGTCTAGCACTCTAGTAGAGGCTCGTAGATATGTATGTGTGGGTAGTATGGTCTCACGATGTTCTTATTGTATGTATATTATTTTAATAGCTGAAGGGCTTATGTATATGAAGGTAATTATGTTCAAAGTGAAAAATGGTTTTCCTACGATTTGAGTATAAGATTAATGAACGAACGCTTAATGTTTACGATGGGTATTGGTATGAGCAGTGCTCAGTGGTTAGCCCCCGGTACCCGTCATGGCCCCTAGTCGGGTCGGGCCAAAAGTGGTATCAGAGCAGTTCAGTCCTAGGAAGTGTCTCGTGTCTAGTAGAGTCTTATTTAAGGTGTGTTGCGCGCCGCCCTAATAAACAGGAGGCTACAGGGCATTTAGGAAAAATGACCATTCTTCGTCTTAAAAGATCGTGCGATAGAGTTGTGTTATAAGCTTATCTCCTCCCTAATAGAGTGCTATGATTTCAGAAATGCCCCCAAAGGGAAAAGCTACAGCCTCCCAGAAGGGCAAGACTACGATGAAAAGGCGGGTAGAAAGAGAGCCACCAATGAATGTTGAAGAGGGCGAATCATATAATGAGGCTCCATCTAAAACCTCTTCTACTCCGCCTATTATAGAAAAACAAGAAGGGGCTTCAGCTCCAGCTCCTATGCCTCCAGTTCCTCCACCGGCTACTTCGGTCAACAAGTGACCAAGGCTATTCATCTATTGATGTAGTTAGTTGCCGCCCAGGCACTGCGGCAGGGTTCAGGTTCAAGTGACAGGGATGTTAGTACTAGAGCCCGTGATTTCATGAGTTTGAATCCTCCGGAGTTTTTCGGGTCAAAGCCGGATGAAGACCCACAAAGTTTTATCGATGAAATGTTGAGAACATTAAAGATTATTCATGCCTCCGAAACCGAATCTGTGGAGTTAGCATCTTATAGACTCCTAGATGTGGCGGTCTTATGGTACAATAATTGGATATCATCAAGAAAAGAGAATGCGCGTCCTCCCATTTGGCAAGAATTTATAGATGCCTTCATCCGCCACTATTTTCCACCCGAGGTCCGGCGAGCTAGAACGGATAGATTTTTAAATTTGAAACTAGGAAATATGAGTGCTCGGGAGTATAGCCTTCAGTTTAATTCATTGGCTAGATATGCCCCGACTATGGTGGCCGACATGGGAGATAGGGTGCTTTGTGAGTGGCTTAGGGCCACATTTATTTAAATATTGTTTAGCGGCTTCATTGCAAGACGGGATGGATATTTCCCGCATTCAAGCGCATGCCCAGAATTTAGAAGGACAACAACATCCACAAAGGGGAGAGCATGATATTGATAGGGGGCAAAGCAAGAGGGCCAGATCTATGGGGGCAGGTAGTGATTATAGAGGGGGATCAAGGCAGACATATTCTAGACACTCAGGCCAGTCGGCGACTAGTGCACCTCCACGATTTGCAGGTAGGAGATTTGACCGCTCCATTCCTTTAGGACAGGGTCAGAGTTCGAGAGCTTCAGGTTTCCAGTTTGGGGGTGATTATAGCCAGAGGAGGCCACCAGTCCCACGATGTAGTCAGTGCAAAAGATTACTTTCGGGGCCATGTCGCCACGGCACAGATGCTTGCTATGTTTGTGGAAAGACTGGGCACTTAATGCGTGATTGTCCCTCGAGGTATGGTAGAGGTGGGATTCATCCTACAGGATCAGTAGTTGGTTCCTCTTCAGTGCGCCCGGTAGGGCAGACTCCCCAGATCCCAGCAGGTCAAGGTAGAGGCAGAGGGGGAGCATCTACTTCAGGTGCCACTCAGCCCCGTATGTATGCTTTAGCCGGATGTATATGCATTGACAGATTCGGGTTCTACCTTATCTTATATTACTCCGTATGTTACTGGTCATATTGGGGTGAAACCCGAGCCAATTAGACCTTTTGGGTATCTACTCCGGTTGGTGATCCCGTGATAGCTAGACAAGTGTACAAAAATTGTGTAATTGTGATATGCGACCGCCAGACTAAAGTTGATTTAGTTGAGCTAGAAATGTTAGATTTCGATGTGATTATGAGTATGGATTGGTTGGCCTCATGTTATGCTAATGTTGATTGCCGAATGAAAGTAGGTCGATTTCAATTTCCGGGAGAGCCCCTGCTTGAATGGAAGGGTAACACAGCATCTCCCAGGGGTAGGTTTATTTCGTACCTTAAGGCAAAAAAGATGATAGCTAAGGGCTATATTTATCACTTAGTCCGAGTTCATGACACCGAAACAAAGTCGCCAACTTTCCAATCCGTTTCGGTAGTGAACGAATTTCCGGATGTATTTCCAGATGAACTGCCAGGCCTTCCTCCGGAAAGAGAAATTGGTTTTGCTATTGATGTGTTGCCGGACACCAAGCCTATTTCTATTCCTCCTTACTGAATGACTCTGGCAGAATTGAAAGAGCTAAAGGCACAGTTGAAAGATTTGCTTGAGAAGGGGTTCATTAAACCCAGTTCATCACCGTGGGGAGCACCAGTCCTATTTGTGAGAAATAAAGATGGTTCCTTACGGATGTGTATCGATTATAGGCAGTTGAATAAGGTGACGATAAAGAACAAATATCCTCTCCCAAGAATTGATGATTTGTTTGATAAATTACAAAGTGCCAAGTGGTTTTCCATAATTGACCTTAGGTCAGGTTATCATCAAGTAAGAGTTAAAAAAGAAGATATTCCCAAAACAGCTTTCAGAACAAGATATGGCCATTATGAATTCCGGGTGATGTCATTTGGGTTAACTAATGCTCCGGCAGTGTTCATGAATTTGATGAATAATGTATTCAGGCCTCTCTTAGATCTGTTCGTGATAGTATTCATTGACGATATCCTGGTATACTCTCGCACAGAATTAGAACATGTTGTCCATTCACGTATTGTTCTTGGAATTCTTCGAACTCGAGAATTGTATGCAAAATTCTCAAAGTGCGAGTTTTGGCTGAATTCTGTGACATTTTTGGGTCATGTTATTTCAGATGATGGCGTTCGAGTTGATACTCAGAAAATTGAAGCTGTGAAGACTTGGTCAAGGCCTACGACACCTACAGAAGTCTGTAGTTTTCTGGGATTGGCAGGTTACTATAGAAGGTTCGTAGAAGGATTTTTCTCTATTTCAGCCCCATTGACGAAGCTAACCCAAAAGTCAGCTAAATTTCAGTGGAATGATGCTTGTGAACGTAGCTTCCAAGGGTTGAAGGACAGATTAACCTCAACCCCTGTCTTGACACTCCTAGAAGGGTCAGATGGTTATGTTGTATATTATGATGCTTCCGGTGTTGGGTTAGGATGTGTGTTAATGCAGCACGGTAAAGTCATCACTTATGTTTCGAGACAGCTGCGGAAACTTGAAAAGAACTACCCAACTCATGATCTCGAATTGGCTGCAGTTATTCATGCATTAAAGATGTGGAGACACTACTTGTATGGTGTACATGTCGATATTTATACAGATCACAAGAGTCTTCAATACATTTTCAAACAAAAGGAGTTGAATCTGCGGCAGAGGCGGTGGTTAGAATTATTGAAAGATTATGATGTGAGTATTTTATACCACCCCGGGAAGGCAAATGTAGTAGCTGATGCAGTTAGCCGCCGATCAATGGGCAGCCTATGTGAAGTTCCATCGGAGAAGAAAGAATTAATTCATGAGCTCCACCAACTAGCTGATCTTGGACTACGTCTAATTGATTCAGGGAGTGCAGGAATTGGTATTAATAATCTGTTACACCATGAAAATTTCCCCGCGAACATACAGTGGGTAGGCTAACAAAGGGGCATAGCGTATATGATGTTTTAATAAGAAGGGAATGACATTTGACGACCCTAAGTAAGGTTCCAAAGGCAACTGCAATAAGAGATAGGTTATGCTCCATAATGACTAATTATAGGTTCTGAAAATGTAGAAAGTTGCAGATTTGCACTTTGTCCAGTTGAAAAGTAAAATAGAATACGGACCGTAAAGTGGTATACGGCCCGTAAACTGCCATGTCGTATTTCAACTTCCAAAACATCAACTTTCTGTCAAATGTTCAAATGGTTAAATATGACTTGGAATACGGACCGTAAATTGAAATACGACCCGTAAACTGCGATCGTAAATCACCATGATCCCCAACATACTTTCTGGTTCTGTTATGCTTAAATACGCCCACAGAATACTGACCATAAACTGGAATACGGCCCGTAAACTGGGTTTACGACCACTGTTCACTTTCGACGACTGTTCATTCCAGATCAGATTTTGGGTTATTAAAAAGGGGATCAAGTCTATTATTTCATTTCCACACTTCACCCCTTCTCTCTAAAACATCTCTCTACATTTATTCCATAAGAATTCAAGGATTATTAGTGATCAACAACATAAACCAAGTGAATCAAGTGTAAGGAAACCTATTAAAGATCATTCAAGTCAAGAAATCTCATTGGAGATAAACTAGGGTTTTGCTCAAGTGGAGTATTATTAACCAAGGCTTGTTCCTATGACATCTAAGGTAAGATTCATGATATTTCTATGTTGTTTAAGGTATTTAAGAGTTGAAATACTTGGATTGTAGAAAGGTATGGAGAAATGGGTCATGAATGTGAAATAGTGCCATTTTGAGAAATAGTTTGAATTGAGTTATGAGTCTTGATGTATTGTGATGTAAATATGTTATAAATGATGTTGAGAACATGAGATGAGCAATGTACGTGAATGGACATAGTCGTGTGTTATGGCCATGGATATGGATGATTGAAAGTGAGTCTAGGAATGTGGATAATGTGGATGAATAATGATTATTGTTGTGGTATTGTGAATGTATTATTGGCGTTTGGGAGTTAATATACATTATGGAGGAATGTCGTATAAATAAAGGAGATGCTGTCCGATTTTCTCTAGTTTTA
Source organism: Lycium barbarum (assembly GCF_019175385.1). Lineage (NCBI taxonomy): Eukaryota > Viridiplantae > Streptophyta > Magnoliopsida > Solanales > Solanaceae > Lycium > Lycium barbarum. The sequence continues at coordinate 44,772,404 of NC_083342.1, read as the reverse complement.
GTCATATATGCTAGCTATCGATTCTAATGATAGTATGACTTTAATGAAGGTAGAAACGCTAACATTGGAGGAGAACACGCAAGTGTAGAATAGTTCAACGGAAAGGTATGTAAGGCTAACCCTTCTTTCATAAGGCACGATTCTTTGGCCAAATATCTAAATATTCTATGAGACTATGATATCCTTCAAATGATTTGATCTTTCAAGCTATTAAGCTCACGATTCTTGATACGCCACGATTGCACTAAATCCATCGTATGACGAGTAAGCCTATAAAGATAAATGTGATGAATGATGATAATAGTAACAATGATGTTGATGACGATTGTGTTAATGATGTAAATAGTAAAGATGCTTATGAGCTATTATGTATATGTGCATGTGTATGATTATTATGGAACCCCGAGCTTATGAGGCCGGGTAAGATATGTAAATAAGTATGTATATGATTACGTAACGCACGCACACCTCTGCAGATGGTACGGATAACCCTGACGCCTTGGTAGGGTCAGGTAGATGCAACCCTGATGCCTTGGTAGGGCCAGGTATGAGTAACCTTGAGCCTTGGTTGGCCAAGTATGTATGAAACACCGATCCTGCATGGTCGGGTATGCTATGTAAATGTTATGTATATGATATGATTATGTATATGATATTAATACTAGTATGAATACGAATATGATATAATATGAATGTGAACAAGGGTATGTATACGAAGATGAGTACAAATATGGAACGAGTACGATTTGGAGGTAAGCACACAAATCCACATTGGGAATGGAAAGTCCTATGTGAGGCAAGTAAGTGCCTATGACGATGATATTATCATCCCCCATCTTGTGCTATTTTCTCATGTTGATTCATTATGCTTCTATATTGATATTGATCATGCTTTACATACTCAGTACATTCTTCGTACTGACGTCCTTTTGTTTGTGGACGCTGCGTCAAGCCCGCAGGTGCACAGGGAGACAGACTTGATCCGTAGCTACATTCTTAGAGACTACATAGCAGAGCTCCACTTCATTCGGAGCTATAGCTTTTGGGTACTTATTCTTTTGTGTATATAATTATAGGCATAGCGGGGTCCTGTCCCGCTTATGTGATACGACATACTCTCCTTAGAGGCTCGTAGACATGTGTATATAGTTAGATATGTTTGGCCCGGTCGGCCTATATTTTGTATATCATTTTGATAGCCTTGTCGGCTCATGTACATTGATGTGGCATAAATGCCAATGATGATATAAAAGCATTGTCGTCCAATGGGACTAGCATGAATGATGAATAGAAATGTATGTTTAATTATGTGGCTCACCTAGATATAAGTATAAGTGTAAGTCAAGGGGGTGCCCGGGTGGGATAGCATCGGGCGCTCGTCGCGGCCCTCTAGACGGGTCGGGACAAAAGTGGTATCAGAGCAATTCAGTCCTAGGGTGTGTCTACGAGCCGTGTCTAGTAGAATCTTGGTTATGGGTGTGTTGCGTGCCACACTTATAAACAAGAATCTGCGGACATTTTAGGAATAAATGACCTTCTTTCTTCAGAAGACTCGTGCGATAGTGCTATGATATAAGAAATTCTTGTTCCTTAATCGTGTGTCATGTATTTCAGAAATGCCTGTAAAGAGAAAGGCTACGGCAGCCCAAAAGGGAAAGACGGTGGCAGAAAAGCGGACTGAAAAAGCATCGCGACCGGTAGTAAAGGAAAGTGAGTCCCAGAGTGCGGCTCAATCTCAGTCCTCCTATTCAGTACCTATATTAGAGGAGCGTGAGGGAGCTTCAGCCCCAGCTCCAGCACCTCCAGCTCCTCCATCGGATGCTTCGGGCCAAGATGTAAAAGAGGCCATATACTTGCTTACTCAGTTGGTTGCTGCCCAGACTCAGCGGAAAAGTACAGGGCAAGGTGACAGGGCTGTTAGTGCAAGAGCCCGTGACTTCACTACTTTGAACCCTCCGGAATTCTTTGGGTCAAAGCCAGAGGAGGACCCTCAGGACTTCATTGATGGTATGTTGAGGACGCTTCGATTGATACATGTTTTGGACACCGAATCGGTGGAGTTAGCATCGTATAGATTGAGAGATGTCTCGATCCAATGGTACACAGTTTGGATGGCTTCATGGGGAGCCAATGCACCTTCCCCGGTATGGCAAGAGTTTGTTGATGCTTTCCTCTGACACTCTATGCCTCCAGAAGTTTGGCGAGCTAGAGCTGATAAGTTCTTAAATTTGAGGAAAGGTAGCATGAGTGCTCTAAAGTATAGTCTCCGCTTCAATTCTTTGGCATGGTATGCTTTGGCCATGGAAGCGGATATGGGTGACTGGGTGCACCGATTTGTTAAAGGCCTAGGGCCACATTTGATGGATAGGTGCTTGACTGCATCCCTTCAGGACAACATGGACATTGCACATATCTAGGCTCATGCTCAGAACCTAGAAGAAAGTTTACAACAGCAGAGAAGTGAACGCGAGCAAGATAGGGGTCATGGCAAGCGGGCCAGATCTTCAGGCCCGATGAGTGAGTTCAGAGGTGGGCACAGATCGCAGATTTCTAGGCACTCACGCTATTCTATGACTAGTGCACTTCCACGATTTTCAGGCCAAAGCATCGATAGACCTCCTCGTTCCGGGCCGAGTAAAAGCTATTCAGGGTCTCAGTTTAGAGACGATTCAGGTCAGGCAAGGCCACTCGTACCATGATGTTCCCAGTGTGGGAAGTTGCATTGGGGTCGATGCCGAATGGGTTCAGATGTTTGCTATTCATGTGGTCGACCAGGCCATATTATGCGTGATTGCCCCTCAGTTCATGGTAGAGGTAGGACCCAGCCTTCAGGGTCAGCAGTCGGATCTTCAGTGTCTGTATGCCCTATGGGGCCAGGTTCACATGCGCCAGTCAGCCATGGTAAAGGCAAAGGGAGAGTCCCCAATTCTAGCGGTCCTCAGCACCGTGTTTATGCTTTGGCTGGACGCCATGATCTTAAGTCCTCTCCTGATGTGGTTACAGGTATATTATTGGTATTTTATCATAATGTATATGCTTTGATTGATCCGGGTTCCACATTGTCATATGTTACTGCATATATTGTGGGTCGATTTAGAGTTGAACCGGAGTCGATCAAGCCTTTTGAGGTGTCTACACCCGTGGGTGAATCGGTAATAGCTAGCCGAATATATAGAAATTGTGTAATTGTGATTTGTGATCGTCGTACCATGATTGACTTGCATGACCTAGAAATGGTGGATTTTGATGTTATTATGGGCATGGATTGGTTGTCTTCTTGTTATGCCAATGTTGATTGCAGAATGAGAATGGTTCGTTTCTAATTTCCGAGAGAACCAGTTTGAGAATGGAAAGGGAATACGGCGTCACCAAAAGGTAGGTTTATTTCCTATCTAAAGGCACAAAAAATGATCACGAAAGGTTGCATTTACCATCTAGTTTGGGTTCAAGATATAGAAGCTGAATCGCCGACTCTTCAGTCAGTTCCCGTAGTAAATGAATTTCCAGATGTGTTCTCGGAAGAGCTTCCAGGCCTCCCTCCCGAGCGGGAGATTGATTTTGCCATTGATATGTTTCCAGGCACTAAGCCTATATCTATTCCTCCTTATAGAATGACTCCCGCAGAATTGAAAGAGTTGAAGGAGCAATTGAAGGACTTGCTTGAGAAAGGCTTTATTAGGCCTAGTTCATCCCCGTGGGGAGCACCCGTATTGTTTGTCCGAAAGAAAGATGGCTCCTTGAGAATGTGTATTGATTATCGGCAATTGAACAAGGTGATGATTAAGAATAAATATCCTCTCCCGAGGATTGATGACTTATTTGATCAATTGCAAGGCGCCAAATGGTTTTCGAAGATAGATTTGAGATCCAGATATCACCAAGTGAGAGTTAGGGAGAAAGATATCCCTAAGAAAGCTTTTAGAACAAGATATGGTCATTTTGAGTTTCGGGTAATGTCATTTGGGTTAACTAATGCACTGGCAGTATTTATGGATTTGATGAACAATGTTTTCAGGCCCTTTATGGATTTATTTGTGATCGTATTTATCGACGACATCTTGGTATATTCTAGATCCGAGGCAGAACATGCGGATCATTTGCGTACTGTCCTTGGAGTTCTTCGAACTCGAGAGTTGTTTGCAAAGTTTTCCAAATGTGAGTTTTGGTTGAACTCAGTGACATTTCTGGGACATATTGTGGCAGCCGATGGTATTCGAGTGGATAGTCAAAAAATTGAGGCCGTGAAAACTTGGCCAAGGCCCACAACCCCGACGGAGGTTCGTAGCTTTCTGGGCTTAGCAGGTTATTACAGGAGATTCGTTGAAGGTTTTTTTTCTATTTCTGCACCACTCACAAAGTTGACCCAGAAATCGGCAAAGTTTCAATGGACAGATGCTTGTGAATGTAGCTTCCAAGAGTTGAAAAGCAGATTGACTTCCGCCCCAGTCTTGACACTTCCAGAGAGATTGGAAGGATATGTTGTTTATTGCGATGCTTCAGGCATTGGGCTAGGTTGTGTATTGATGCAACATGGCAAAGTGATTGCGTATGCTTCAAGGCAATTGCAGAAACATGAGTAGAATTATCCAACCCATGATTTAGAATTGGCCGCAGTGGTTCATGCGTTAAAGATATGGAGACATTATTTATATGGTGTCCATGTGGATATTTATATAGATCATAAGAGTCTACAGTATATCATCAAGTAGAAAGAGCTGAATTTACGGCAACGACGATGGTTGGAATTGCTAAAAGATTATGATGTTGATATCTTGTATCACCCCGGAAAGACAAATGTTGTAGCTGATGCTCTTAGCCGCAGATCTATGGGAAGTTTATGTGATGTACGACCAGAGAAAAGAGAAATGGCCCGTGAGCTCCAGCAGTTATCTAGCCTAGGAGTTCGAGTAGTGGGCTCAGGTAGCCAAGGAGCTACTATCCAGAATTCAGCAGTCTCGTCGCTAGTAGTGGAAGTGAAAGAGCGACAATACGAAGATTCCATGCTAAGGTATTACAGAGATACACTCCCTCAGAAAGAGGAGTCATCATTTGAGCTTTCAGGAGACAGAGTTCTCCGATGTCGAGGCAGATTATGTGTTCCCAATAAGGCAGGTCTACGCCACCAAATATTGAGAGAAGCTCATTGTTCCTGTTACTCTGTTCACCCCGGTGCGACGAAAATGTATCATGATCTTAAGTCTGTATATTAGTGGAATTGAATGAAGAAAGACATAGCAGAATTCGTAGCTCAATGTCCCAATTGTCAACAAGTGAAAATCGAGCACCAAAAGCCGGGTGGATTGTTGCAAGCCATAGAAATCCCAACTTGGAATTGGGAAGTGATCAACATGGATTTCGTTACAGGTTTACTCCGTTCTCAGCGTAAGTATGATTCCATACGGGTGATTGTGGATAGACTCACCAAGTCAGCTCATTTCTTACCTGTCAGAACGACGTATGTGGTAGAAGATTATGCAAGGCTTTATATTAAAGAGATAGTGACACTCCATGGTGTTCCAGCATCTATTATCTCAGACAGAGGAACTCAGTTTACAGCAAATTTTTGGAAGTCTTTCCAAGAGGGTTTAGGGACCCAAGTAAGCCTTAGCATGGCATTTCACCTGCAGACTGACGGACAAGCTGAGCGCACCATTCAGACTCTTGAAGTTATGTTACGGGCATGTATGATATATTTTGGAGGAAATTGGGATGACCATTTGCCACTCATTGAATTTGCTTACAATAATAGTTACCATTCTAGCATTCAAATGGCACCGTGTGACGCTTTATATGGGCGAAAGTGTGGATCCCCAATCGGGTGGTTCGAGATAGGAGAAACTAAACTGATAGGGAGAGACTTGGTCCAGCAAGCCATAGAGAAAGTCAAGCTCATACAAGATCGGTTGTTAGCAGCCCAAAGTCATCAAAAGTCCTATGCGGATAATCGTCGAAGAGACTTAGAGTTCCAAGTGAAAGATTGGGTATTCTTGAAAGTGTCACCAATGAAGGGTGTAATGAGATTTGGCAAAAAGGGGAAGCTTAGTCCCCGATACATTGGACCCTACGAGATTGTACGAGAGATAGGCAAAGTGGCCTACGAGCTAGATTTACCTCCGGATTTGGAGTCAGTCCATCCAGTTTTTCATGTTTCGATGCTTCGGAAATGTGTTGGAGATCTTACTAAGATCGTGCCAATAAGTGACGTGCAAGTGACAGAAAACTTGACTTATGAAGAAGTACACATTTCCATTCTAGATAGGCAAGTACGGAGGCTTAGAAACAAAGAGGTGGCCTCAGTTAAGGTTTTATGGAGAAGTAGTAAATGAGAGGAAATGACATGGGAAGCGGAAGAAAGTATGCGATCCAGATACCTGCATTTATTTCAGCCCTTGGGAGAGATCCAAGACGAGGTGTCAAGACCATAAGGTATGTATGTTTTCCTTTTATGCTTTTGGGTCGTGTGTGGCCAAATTCTATTACTGTTATGTTATAGCCCTGTGAGGCCTTATTATTATGGGTTGTTGTGACAGGATGGTAGTACCATATTATAGGGGAGACTCTGCCGAAATTTTTATAGAATCGCCGAAGACTTTAACATTCGAGGACGAATGTTCTTAAGAGGGGGAGAATGTTACACCTTGAAAATTTCCCCGCGAACGTACAGTGGGTAGGCTAACAAAGGGGCATAGCGTATACGATGTTTTAATAAGAAGGGAACGATGTTTGACGACCCTAAGTAAGGTTCCAAAGGCAATTGCAATAAGAGATACGTTATGCTCCATAATGACTAATTATAGGTTCTGAAAATGTGGAAAGTTGCAGATTTGCACTTTGGCCAGTTGAACGTAAAATGGATTACGGACCGTAAAGTGGTATACGGGCCCGTAAACTGCCATGTCGTATTTCAACTTCCAAAACATCAACTTTCTGTCAAATGTTCAAATGGTTAAATACGACTTGGAATACGGACCGTAAATTGAAATACGACCCGTAAACTGCGATCGTAAATCACCATGATCCCCAGCAAACTTTCTAGTTCCGTTATGCTTAAATACGCCCATAGAATACGGATCATAAACTGGAAACGGCCCGTAAACTGGGTTTACGACCACTGTGCACTTTCGACGACTGTTCAATCCAGATCAGATTTTGGGTTATTAAAAAGGGGATCAAGTCTATTATTTCATTTCCACACTTCACCCCTTCTCTCTAAAACATCTCTCTACATTTATTCCACAAGAATTCAAGGATTATTAGTGATCAACAACATAAACCAAGTGAATCAAGTGTAAGGAAACCCATTAAAGATCATTCAAGTCAAGAAATCTCATTGGAGATAAACTAGGGTTTTGGTCAAGTGGAGTATTATCAACCAAGGCTTATTACTATGACATCTAAGGTAATATTCATGATATTTCTATGTTGTTTAAGGTATTTAAGAGTTGAAATACTTGGATTGTAGAAAGGTATGGAGAAATGGGTCATGAATGTGAAATAGTGCCATTTTGAGAAATAGTTTGAATTGAGTTATGAGTCTTGATGTATTGTGATGTAAATATGTTATAAATGATGTTGAGAACATGAGATGAGCAATGTACGTGAATGGACATAGTCGTGTGTTATGGCCATGGATATGGATGATTGAAAGTGAGTCTAGGAATGTGGATAATGTGGATGAATAATGATTATTGTTGTGGTATTGTGAATGTATTATTGGCGTTTGGGAGTTGATATACGTTATGGAGGAATGTCGTATAAATAAAGGATATGCTGTCCGATTTTCTCTAGTTTTAGTCATATATTCTAGCTATCGATTCTAATGATAGTATGACTTTAATGAAGGTAGAAACGCTAGCATTGGAGGAGAACACACAAATGTAGAATAGTTCAACGGAAAGGTATGTAAGTCTAACCCTTCTTTCATAAGGCATGATTCTTTGGCCAAATATCTAAATCTTCTATGAGACGATGATATCCTTCAAATGATTTGATCTTCCAAGCCAGTAAGCTCACGATTCTTGATACGCCACGATTGCACTAAATCCATCGTATGACGAGTAAGCCTATAAAGATAAATGTGATGAATGATGATAATAGTAACAATGATGTTGATGACGATTGTGTTAATGATGTAAATAGTAAAGATGCTTATGAGCTATTATGTATATGTGCCTATGTATAATTATTATGGAACCCCGAGCTTATGAGGCCGGGTAAGATATGTAAATAAGTACGTATATGATTACGTAACGCGCGCACACCTCTACAGATGGTACGGATAACCCTGACTCCTTGGTAGGGCCAGGTAGATGCAACCCTGAAGCCTTGGTAGGGCCAGGTATGAGTAACCTTGAGCCTTGGTTGGCCAAGTATGTATGAAGCACCGATCCAGCATGGTCGGGTATGCTATGTAAATGTTATGTATATGATATGATTATGTATATGATATGGATACGAGTATGAATACGAATATGATATGATATGAACGTGAACAAGGGTATGTATACGAAGATGAGTACAAATATGGAATGAATACGATTTGGAGGTAAGCACACAAATACGCATTGGGAATGGAAAGTCCTATGTGAGGCAAGTAAGTGCCTATGACAATGATATTACCGTCCCCCATATTGTGCTATTTTCTCATGTTGATTCATTATGCTTCTATATTGATATTGATCATGCTTTACATACTCTGTACATTCTTCGTACTGACGTCCTTTTGTTTGTGGACGCTGCGTCATGCCCGCAGGTGCATAGGGAGACAGACTTGATCCGTAGCTACATTCTCAGAGACTACATAGCAGAGCTCCACTTCATTCGGAGCTATAGCTTTTGGATACTTATTCTTTTGTGTATATAATTATGGGCATAGCGGGGTCCTGTCCCGCTTATGTGATACGACATACTCTACTTAGAGGCTCGTAGACATGTGTATATGGTTAGATATGTCTAGCCCAGTCGGCCTATATTTTGTATATCATTTTGATAACCTTGTCAGCTCATGTACATTGATGTGGCATAAATGCCAATGATGATATAAAAACATTGTCGTCCAATGGGACTAGCATGAATGATGAATAGAAATGTATGTTTAATTATGTGGCTCACCTAGATGTAAGTATAAGTGTAAGTCAAGGGGGTGCCCGGGTGGGCTTGCACTGGGCCCTCGTCGCGACCCTCTAGACGGGTCGTGACATAATCCCACAGTTTCGTCCCTGAATATGGAGGTGAAAGAGCATCAATATGAAGATCCTCAGTTGAACCATTATAGAGACACATTTCATGAAAAAGAGAAGACTCCTTTTGAAACTTCTATAGATCGGATTCTTAGATACGGAGGCAGGCTATGTGGTCCGAATGTTGCAGAATTACGTCATCGAATCCTCGAAGAAGCTCATTATTCTCGGTATTCTGTTCACCCAGGCGCAACGAAGATGTATCATAATCTCAAGTTAATATATTGGTGGGATGGCAGGAAGAAAGACGTGCAGAATTTGTAGCTCAATGTCCAAACTGTTAGCAAGTGAAAATCGAGCATCAAAAGCCAGGAGGATTATTGCAAACAATGGAAATCCCTACTTGGAAATGAGAAGCAATCAACATGGATTTTATTGTGGGATTACCTCGTTCCCGAAGCAAGTATGATTCTATATGGGTGATTATGGACAGATTGATGAAAGCAGCTCATTTTCTTCCAGTCAGAACCACATACTCAGCAGAAGATTATGCAAGGTTTTATCTCAAGGAGATTGTGCGAATCCATGGTATTCCAATATCCATTATCACAGATAGAGGAGCGCAATTTACAGCTAAGTTCTGGAAATCCTTCCAAGAAGGTTTGGGTACTCAAGTAAAGCTCAGCACGGCATTTCATCCGCAGACTGATGGGCAAGCCAAACATACTATTCAGACCTTGGAGGATATGCTAAGAGCATGTATTCTAGATTTTGGTGGTAGTTGGGATGACCACTTACCTCTAATTGAGTTTGCATACAATAATAGCTACCATTCCAGCATCCAAATGGCTCCGTATGAAGCTTTATACAGAAGGAATTGTAGATCCCCAATTGGGTGGTTTGAAGTAGGGGAGGTACAGCTAATAGGTCCTGACTTGATTCAACAAGCAGTAGAAAAAGTCAAGGTGATCCGAGATCGATTGTTAACAGCCCAAAGTCGCCAAAAATCTTATGCGGACAATCGCCGGCGAGACTTAGAATTTCAAGTTGATGACTGGTTATTTTTTAAGGTGCCGCCAATGAAAGGTGTAATGAGATTTGGCAAGAAAGGAAAATTGAGTCCTCGATACATTGGACCCTATAAGATTATCCGCAAGGTGGTTCAAGTGGCTTATGAGTTGGATTTGCCTCCAGGACTTGAATTAGTCCATCCAGCTTTCCATGTCTCAATGGTCCGCAAGTGTGTTGGAGATCCTACGAGGATTGTTCCGATAGATGATTTTCAAGTGACAGAAAGGCTGACTTATAAAGAAGTACCCATTTCCATATTGGATAGGCAAGTGCGGAGACTTAGAAATAAGAAGTGGCTTCAGTCAAAGTCTTACGGAGAAATAATAACCGAGAAGAAATGACTTAGGAAGTGGAAGAGAATATGAAATCCAAATACCCACACTTATTTCAGCCCCCAGAAGAGATCCACGATGAAACATCGGGATTATGAGTTATGTATGTTTTCTTTCTATGCATATGGGTCGTGTGTGGCCAACTTATATTGCTATTGTGTTATGGACCTGTGAAGCAATGTTATTGTGAGCTATTGTGACAGGATGGTAGTGCCATATTATAGGGGAAACTCTGGCAAAATTCTTGTAGAATTCTCGAATGCTTAACATTCGAGGACGAATGTTCCAAAAGAGGGGAAGAATGTTACCCCTCAAAAATTTCCCGTTAACGTACAGTGAATAGATTAACGAAGGGCACGACGTATACGATGTTTTATAAGTAAGAAATAGGATTTGATGATCATAATCGAGATTTCAAAGACATTTGAGGTAAAGGAAGAAAGTTGTCAAGGAAAACAAGGTTTATGTTGTGTGTCGGGCAAGATTTACGAGTATCGAATTAATGATGGATTAATGATGTATTGGAGACGAGTTATAATGTCCCTTAGATTGGTAATGAGGTGTTAAACAAGTGTTAAGAAGGTTCCATAAGGATTGGAGGTCAAACGAGTCGACGAGAACGAACTTCGGAAAGCTGGGCATTATACAGCCCAACATACTGGCCGTATAAAATATATTGGCCGTATGTTAGACCGTATGTTGTGACCAGAATGGGTCCTTCACTGGACCAGATCTACGGCCATACATACGGACAGTATAATTTATACGGCCAGTATGTTGGTCGGTAGAATCTGGTCGGGACAGATTTTTAAAAATGATATAAGGACCCAACCCCATCCAATTTATTTCATTTCCTCACTTTATACTTCAAGAACATTCTAGAGAGATTTCCACTCTTCATCCACAAGAACCCAAGAGATATTTGTGATCAACTTCATCAAACCAACAAAAGCAAGTGTATGAAACTCATTAAAGTTCATCCAAGCCAAGGAATTCCAATGGGAGTGAACTAGGGTTTCGGTGCAAGAGAAGTATTTCCACTCAAGGCTTATTCCTAAACTATCTAAGGTAAGTTTTATGATCTTTTCATGTTGTTTAAGGTAATGAGAGGTTGAATGACTTAGATTATGGAAGGAGATAGAAAATGGGTGACGAAGATAGGAATAATGAGATTTTGAGTAGTAGTTTGGAATAAGTCATGAATATTGATATGTTGTGATTGTAAATATGCTATAAGAGACATTTAGAACAGGGATAAGTATTATATGTGAGAAAACACAATAGTTAACTATGACCATGATTATGGAGGAATTAAAGTGAAATTGTGAAATGTGGATAATGTAGATGAATGATGATTGTTGCTTCTAATATTGTTAATGTTGTTATGGATTGTTAATGTTGATATGTGATATGAGGAAAGTTGTATAAATAAAGGAAATGCTGCCCAATTATATCTACCATTAGTAAGCACGTTCATATAATCGATTAGCTAATGTTGATGAGAATTCTCTTGAAGGTAGAAACGCGGGACTCCTAAACGAAAGAGGTATGTAAGGAAAATCCTTTCCTTCTAAGGCATGACTCCTATGGCATGAATCTTCCTATTTTTCCATGATCTTCCTAAATAACGGAAATTATGAGTCCATGACTATTAAGAGCTACATACGCATATGATAAAGGAAGGAGATACGATACAAGTATGATAATGATGATGATAAGTTAAGTATAAAGTATCTTAAAGTGAGGTACGATGGTCATGAGGTTAATGATCCTAAGTGTGGTTCCATCGATGCTTTCCTTGTGTACACTCACCTAAAAATGTTAGTCCCCTCAAGGTGAGATATGATGATTATGATCACTCCATAATGTAATCGGGGGTTCACGACCTTATGTCACCCCGATATAGCCATAGTTGCCTTCAAGTTCTAATGTATGTTTTGATGATAAATGTATAATGATGCTAAGTTATGATAAGGTCATGATATGCCTATGAGATGTATAATAATATTAGGTTTATGATGAGTATATGACGATGCGATTCCACTGTGCCTAAACAGCCGGGCATGTCACCGCAAGGGCTGGCTGCATACGATTCCACCATGCCTAGATGGTCGGGCATGTCACCGCTAAGGCGGGATGCTATGGTTACACCGAGCCTAGTGGGCCGGGCATGACACCACTAGTGGGCGGCATATGATGGTTACCCGGACGCGGGTTAACGATGATGGTATATATGATATGGGGATGTATGTGCTATGATGATATATGTAATACGATTATATATGATCTATGTATGAAATGCATCCATTCTTAAAGGTTAAGCAGGTTATATCTTCATCTTATGTCTTATGATTTCTCTATTATATTCATTTCATTCATGCCTCACATACTCAGTACAATGTTCGTTCTGACGTCCGTTTTCTTTGGACGCTGTGTTCATGCCCACAGGAAGGCAGGGAGGTGATCCAGGCTCGTAGGAGCTACTAGCAGACTTTGAGAGCGCCCCATTATTCCGGAGGTGCCATTGATTTATTCGTTTGTGTATATATATGTTTTGGGCATGATGGGGTCATGTCCCATCCCTATGTCTAGCACTCTAGTAGAGGCTCGTAGATACATATGTGTGTGTAGTATGGTCTCACAATGTTCTTATTGTATGCATATTATTTTGATAGCCGAAGGGCTTATGTATATGAAGGTAATTATGTTCAAAGTGAAAAATGGTTTTCCTACTATTTGAGTATAAGATAATGAACGAACGCTTAATGTTTACGATGGGTAATGGTATGAGCGGTGCTCGGTGGTTAGCCCCGGGTACCCGTCATGGCCCCTAGTCGGGTCGTGACAGCGTTGCACTCGTCTCTCTCTGGTTATGGCATTTATCATTGGAGAAAGAAGGTAAGGACATTAGGCCTTAGTCCTGTTATATAATTGTGATGATCTCATGCATGGCATACATTCTCATTTCACATGTATATTGATATCGAATTATGACTTGGTGGTGATGATATATGAGAAAATGGAGCACTTAGTGTCACAAGACTTAGTTGTGTGGTATGCTTGCTATACTTGGAAGTAAAGGGTGTTATAGACTCTTTTTGACGATTGAGATGGTTTGTATGATTCAGTCCATAGTTGAGTCAATTTAAGTCTTGATATGACTTATGGCATTATGAGTTCTTATACCTTTATTGTTACTTGAGTACATTGATTTACCATGTTTACACCCATTTCTGCATTCGCACATTCATACATTATGGAAATGATTTGGAATTGTTGAAAGGAAAGCGTTCATATATACCCTTCACGAACTGATTTAGATAATTACATACTTAGACTATCACTAAGCAGATTATCTGTGAGTCTTGTTATGACTCGTGTTACTATGACTGTACTTGATTCTTTCTGGCTTTGATATGTGTTATTGAGTTATTCATTGTGATTCGATTATGAGGCATTGTTGATGAGATTTGAAATGGAACATATATATCTATTAAGGCACATTTGACAGGGGGTGATGATGTGGCCTAGTTGTGAGCTCGTGGTCCGAGGTTTGTTCCGGAACGAGTGGTACATGGACACTATGGGTCCCCTGCAGGTCATGACTATTTGGGCAAACATTACCATTTAGCATGTGTGTACAGTTTTGGAGTATTTGGCCAGTACATTGTATTGCATTGCACATCATTAAATTTTATTGTACATCATCACATGGCTTCTTATTTCTGATTTAGTATGTTTTGTTGTACCCTTATTATGGCATGGATTGGATTATGGACTGGACCAGATTTTTAGATTAGTGACTCTGCCTAGTTTCAGGACTTAGATTTATGAATATAGATTTGAGATTATTGAGACTTGCCAGACTTGTGGTTTAGAAGCTTCACCTTAGGTTGTGATTCGGTTATGTGATATGTTGTGACCTTGATTTGGGTATTATGTGCCTATCTGCTTATATTGATTGATTTTATGCTTATATATGTGAACTAATTTTAGCCGGCCTATGATTCTTACTCAGTATATGTTGTTTGTATTGAGGCAAAGGCAGAAGGGAGCTTGACTGCAAGACCCACCCGTCGAGCAGGGACGAAAGTCGGCCTTAGTGATCCGACGGTGCCAAGTGGAAGGGCAGTCGCTCAACGGATAACATTTACTCTAGGGATAACAAGCTGATCTTCCCCAAGAGTTCACATCGATGGGAAGGTTTGGCACCTCGATGTCGGCTCTTCACCACCTGGGGATATAGTATGTTCCAAGGGTTGGGCTGTTCACCCATTAAATCGGTACGTGAGCTGGGTTCAGACCGTCATGAGACAGTTCGGTCCATATCCGGTGTGGGCGTTAGAGCATTGAGAGGACCTTTCCCTAGTACGAGAGGACCGGGAAGGATGCACCTCTGGTGTACCAGTTATCGTGCCCACAGTAAATGCTGCCTATGATTCTTACTCAGTACATGTTGTTTGTATTGATGCTACTCTTGCTGTACTCTTCTTTTGAGTGCAGAGTCTGGTGCTAGTTCCAGTTCCTATAATCAAGAGTGATCCGAGTCTACTTGATCGAGATTCCAGGGTGAGCTTTGGCTAGGTCCGTAACCCGGAGACTCTTCTTGTATTTAACTGTCTACTTTGTATTCTTGCGACAGTATTGACATTTGAGATTTCTATTTCTTACCAAAGTTGTATCTTCTTGGTAGTAGCTCTTGTACTAGTTCAGACTAGCTTTTGGGGTTGTTATTTCCGCACTTGTTATAAATATAATTTGAATTTTTTAACTAAATCATTATTTACTTCCGCATAGTTTTTATAAATGATTAAAATGAGTTGGTGTCACGACCCAACCCGCCATAACTGGCACCCATCTAAATCCTAGTAGGTGAACTAACATACAAGACAGCTATCCATTCAATCCGATTTTTTATTAACTAAGCTAAACAATTATTACTCATTTAACACCAAAAGAACAAAGTAAATCATGCCATAAATGCTGAAATAAGTGCGGAAGTTCTAACAATTACAATGCCAAAAATCCGAAAGCCATCGTACAGGACTCTAAGCTAAAAACATGTCCAAGAATCTAAAGTCGAACAAACAAGTAATCCATAATGTCCATAGTACGAAAAGACATCATAGTAAGAAGATCTTCGGGAGGCCTGGCATGGGAAAAAGCTCTCCCGAAAATATGTCAACAATTATCCTCCACGCTAGATATGAGGACGAGCAATGGTCTCTATATCACAATCTGCACTCAAAGAATGCAGCAAGGTAGTATCAGTACAAACACTATGTACCGGTAGATATCATAGGCTGACTAAGATTAGTATCATAGAATAAAACAAACCAGTCAACAGACATGAATATCAATAAATCACAGTAAGTCAACCAACGACAAACACAATCAAATCACCAAGAATGTTAAGCAATCATAATCATATAAGCCACAACGGAAATAAATTTACCATAATAACCTCACTTGTTGTACATACATGCTAGCTGATGTCTTAGCTCAGTAGTCATGACCTGCAGGGGACCCATGGTGTCCATGTACAACTCGTTCTGGATCTACGGCTCGGACTCGAGCACAAACCTCCGCTCCGGAACGACCCTCGGTTGCGGGACATATCAAAGTACCTCTCGTTTCCGGAACGATCCTCAGACCACGAGCCCATAATCTAGGTCACATGAGTGCCTTTCCATACCTCTTACAGAACAGTATTTCTTACCTTTCCAATATCAACAATCAACTCATCATTTCATGTCACAATACCCTTGAGAAGATTATATTAGCTTCTCATCATAACACATCCACTGTAGATTCAATCACACAGGAATAATAACACAGACACTACACAGTCACTCAATCACATTCACGTAGGAATTTAGCCACATAATACCATGCAAGAAAACTAGACATGATTTCTCCTAAGGAGATCACAAAACATACAATAAACTAACCAAATTCTAACTTATGTAAACCGTAACCTACCTCAAAGTAGAGCTGGAACACGCAGGTTACTCTGCTACAGCTTTTCTTTTCCCTCAAAGCCTCAATGCGTTCACGGTCTAAAAATAAAAGGCTCAATGAGTCACATTTCTCAATTCACAAACACCAAAGCAAGAATACCCTTCCCTTCCCCCATTCTAAGGGTGGATGATATTCTAGGTGATAAATAACCTATCAAGGCCCCTAGTATTCATTTACCATAAATTTATACAACATTCTATCAAATATTCCCATTACAAATAGTTTTCTATGGAAAAGACACCATTTTTATAGAACCCTAGGTCTCAAATCACTTAGTTTATGATTCTAAATGTTCAATTTATGACAAAAAGAATCTAATCAATCCATTTAAATGATAAATAAGCGATGATCACCCCAACCCATCAAGTTTAGATGGCTTGTTGACATTCTAGGGTTTCTACTTCACTTTCACCATGAAAGACCCATGAAGATGATTACAATAATGAAGGGGAAGGGAATGATAGAATGAAAAGCAATGGAACTTACCTCTCAAGGTTATCTTTCCCTAGTTTGAAAATTCTCTCTAGGTTCTTGTTGGGAAGTGTGTTGTGGTTTTGTGAAAAGAGAAAATAAAACTAAGTATATAAAATTCAGGCTACTATTTTACGTCGACCGGTACAACGGTCATCACGCCGCTGCAGCGGTACTGCTATAGCGGTCAAGTGACCGCTACAGCGGTCCACCACAAAATCGTTGTGATCGCTATGGCAGTCCGTCTACTGCTATGGCGGTACTGCCATAGCGGTACATTGCTCGCTCCAGCAGCCACCAAGGAAAATGGATGGCTGCAGCAGTACTCCTATCGCCACAATGGCTCGTTTGCGCCAGTGAGCTTGATTTTGTACAGTTTTTCCCTCTATCACCCCTCATTTTATCCAAGGCCTAAAAAACACAACACAAAACATGCACACATAGAAAAAGACGCCCTACGAATTGACCCGCGGCATCGGAATTCCCAACGGAGTCCTAATTTCGCATAATGACTGGAAGGGTTGTTACACCAGATACCAATTAAAACACCGTTCGTCCCCGAACGGACAAGGATGAGAATATAAGGAGGAGTTACCTGACTCGGCGAAAAACTAAGGGTATTTGCTACGCATATTGGATTTTATTTCCCAAGTAGCTTCTTCCACTAGTTGATTCTTCCACTGAACTTTCACAGAAGCTATTTCCTTGGACCTCAACTTGCGAACATTCCTATCTAAGATAGCAACGGGCACTTCCTCATATGACAAATTTTCATCTAACAAAACCAAATCCCAACGGATGATATAGGAACCATCCCCGTGGTACCTCTTCAACATCGACACATGAAAGATCGGATGAACGCATGATAGACCCGGAGGTAAAGCCAACTTGTAAGCCACCTTTCCTACACGTTTGAGAATCTCAAACGGACCAATGTACCTCGGGCTAAACTTGCCCTTCTTCCCAAACCTCATCACACCCTTCATGGGTGAGACCTTCAACAGCACTTGCTCTCCTTCCTCAAACTCAAGATCTCAAAACTTGCGGTCCGCATACTCCTTCTGCCTACTCTATGCTGCAAAAAGCTTAGCTTGAATCACCTTCACCTTCTCTAGGGACTCTCTCAGAAAGTCAGTACCCCACGGCCTTACCTCGAATGCATCAAACCATCTAATAGGAGACGTACACCTTCTTCCATACAATGCCTCAAATGGGGCTATATCAATACTCGAGTGATAACTATTATTGTAAGAAAATTCGGGTAAGGGCAAGAACTGATCCCAATGCCAACTGAAATCTATCACATACGCACGAAACATATCGTCAAGAACCTGAATAGTCCGCTCAGACTGCCCATCAGTCTGAGGATGGAAGGCTGTGCTAAGATCTAACTTCGTACCCAACTCCTCATGCAAAAACTCCCAAAACATGGATGTGAACGTGGCGCCCCTATCAAACATGATAGAGGTAGGAACCTCGTGGAGTCTAAGGACCTCCTGAATGTAAACCTTAGCCAATTTTTCTGCATCATAACTTATCTTCACCTGAATAAAGTGGGCAGACTTAGTCAACCTGTCAACAATAACCTAGATAGAGTCAAACTTCCCTAGCGTCTTTGGAAGACCCACCACGAAATCCATGGCTATTCTTTCCCACTTCCACTTAGGAATGGGCATCCTTTGCAATGTACCCCCGGTTTTCTAATGTTCATACTTCACCTGTTGGAAATTTAGACACTGAGCAACGAACTCTACTATATCACGCTTCATCCTAGTCTACCAGTAATGTTGCCTCAAATTACGATACATAATAGTGGCACCAGGATGAATAGAATACCTCGAACTATGAGCCTCTATCAGAATGGTCTTAATCAAGTCACCCACACGTGGCACACACACTCGCCCTTTGATTCGCAGCACGCCCTCCTCATTAATCACGGCCTCCTTAGTCTCACCACACAATACCTTATCACGTATTTTACATAACTTAGCATTTTCAAACTGCTTACCCTTAATCTGCTCTAAAAATGATGACCGAGCCTCAACACAAGCCAATACCTTGCATGTGCTAGAAATATCCAGCCTCATAAAACTGTTAGCAAGAGTCTAAACCTCTCTAGCCAACGGACGCTCAGAAGAAATCAAACGAGCCAGACTTCCCATACTAGCCAACTTCCTGCTCAATGCATCAGCTACCACATTTGCCTTACCAGGGTGGTGCAAAATGGTGATGTCATAGTCTTTCAGCTGTTCCATCCATCTCCGCTATATAAGGTTCAGATCCTTCTGAGTGAACACATGCTGCAAACTATGATGGTCTGTGTACACCTCACAATGGACACCATACAAGTAGTGTCTCCAGATTTTCAACGCAAACACCACCGCTGCCAACTCTAGATCATGAGTAGGATAGTTATTCTCATGCACCTTCAACTGGTGAGAAGCATAAGCAATCACCTTTTTTTCCTGCATCAAAACAGCACCCAAACTAGAATGTAAAGCATCACAGTAAACAACAAAATCCTTGCCCTCAACGGGCATTGCCAGAATCGGTGTTGTAGTCAACAATGTTTTGACCTTTTGAAAGCTCTCCTCACACTCATTGGACCACTGAAATGGTACCTCTTTCTGAGTCAAACGGGTCAAACGAGAAGCAATAGAGGTAAACCCTTTCACAAACCGACGATAGTAGCTAGCCAGACCCACAAAACTACAGATCTCGATTACTGATGTGGGCCTAGCCCATTCCTTGATTGCCTGAAGTTTCTGAGGATCCACTATAATATCCTCTTTCGAAATAACATGCCCTAAGAAAGACACAGAAGACAACCAGAATTCGTCCTTGGAGAATTTAGCATACAACTCCTTCTCTCGCAATGCCCCAAGAGCAATTCTCAAATGTTTCTTATGTTCTTCCTTACTCCTAGAGTACACCAGGATATCATCAATGATCATTATTATGAATGAGTCTAAATAGGGCATAAACCACTGTTCATCAAATCCATGAACGCAGCTGGGGCGTTTGTAAGCCCAAAAGACATAACCAAGAACTCATAGTACCCATACCTGGTTCGAAAAGCAGTTTTAGGAACATCCTCTGCCCGAATCTTCAACTGATGGTATCTTGAACTGATGGTACCCTGATCTTAAATCTATTTTGGAGAACACAGAAGCTCCCTGTAACTGATCAAACGAGTCATCAATACGGGGAATGGGATACTTGTTTCAGACAGTTACCTTATTCAGCTGACGGTAATTAATACACATGCGCATAGACCCATCCTTCTCCTTAACAAACAGTACAGTAGCACCCCACCTAGAGGCACTCGGGCGAATAAACCCCTTACTCAGAAGATCGTGCAACTGCTCTTTCAGTTCCCTGAGTTCTACTGGTGCCATCCTATAAGGTGGGATGGAGATAGGACATGTCTACGGGTCTAAGTCAATTCTGAAGTCAATATCACGATCAGGTGGCATACCAGGCAAGTCTGCGGGGAACACATCCGCAAACTCGCGTATCACTAGAACCGAATCAAGAGATGGAGTATCTGCACTGGTATCACGAATATATGCCAAATAAGCTAAACAACCCTTCTCTACTAGCTTCCTAGCACGAATAAAGGATATTACTTTCTTAGGGAGAGGACTAAGGTTACCCTTCCACTCGAGTCTAGGTGCCCCGGGCATGGCTAGTTTAGCAGTCTTAGCATGGTAATCAAGAATAGCATAATGTGGGGACAATCAACTCATACCTAAAATAACACCGAAATATACCATGTCTACGATCATCATATCTGCCCAAGTACTATACCCCATGAAAGAAATCGCACGCGAAGGGTAGACGCTATCTACCACCACAAAATCCCCAACAGGAGTAGATACATAAATAGGCGTGTCAAGGGTATCACACATCATATCCGGACCCATAGAAAAATAGGTAGATACATAGGAAAAAGTAGAGCCCTGATCAAACAAAACAGAAGTCATACGGTCATAAACGGAGATTGTACCTGTGATAACTGCATCAGAGGCCTCAGCCTCGGGTCTACCTGGAAAAGCGTATAAATGACCACACCCTCCCGTCGCATGTGAACCACCGCGATTACCATTACCGGCCTGAGTCCCGCCCTTGCCCGGCTGCTGTCCGCCTCTACCTGCCTGAGGACCGCCTCGGTTAGGCTGGGCACCACCCCTACCCGCGGTGTGGCCGTCCCGCCCTGCCGGTGCGCAATCCTTACCCTCTTAATCTTGTGAAAATGGAGCTCGGGCAGCCTGATACTGAGTCTCCTGCCCACTCTGTCTAAGTCTAGGGCAATACCTCTTGATATGCCCTATCTCACTACACTCGAAGCAAGCACGGTCTAGTGTAGGCCGCTGAACAGAAGTTGATGAGGCAGTGTAGCCTCCATGCTAACCGGAAGCCTGATAATTTTCCCCCGATGGGTCCCTAGCTGACACCTGCATCGCAGACTGAACCGGACGCCCTAAATATACCTGCGAACTCTGACCGCTTGAGAAGGAGTTACTGAACATCCCACCCTTACGGGTTTTCTTCTCAACCTGCCTTGTATAACTCTCATGCCTAATCCCCTCAACGATAGGACATGCTCCACTATCTCCTGAAATAAAGCACATGTGGCTACAAGCTGAAGAGCCGACAACTGAAGTCAAGTATTCAACCACGAACCGTTGTATCCTCTCCCTTTCAGTGGGCAGCAACTGAAGAGCATAACGGGAAAGGTAGTGAAAACGGGACTCATATACAGCAACCGAAGAGTCCCCCTGACCAATAGTAGCGAACTCATCCTTCCTTCGGTCCCTCAGAGTACGCGGGACGTACTTGTCCAGAAACACAAAGTAAAACTAACCACAAGTCAACGGAGGAGACCGAACTGGCCAACACTCCACATAATCCCTCCACCAAAGGTTGGCATTACCCAAGAGCTGGAAGGTCACAAACTCTACCCCGTACTTATCCACGAGCCCCCATCTTATGGAGCCTCTCATGACAGTCGATGATGAACTCATATGCATCCTCCGAATAAGTACCATAGAACACAGAAGGCTTCATTTTAGTGAACCTCCAAAATAGATCATGTTCTTCACCAGTCATCACTGGCCCCAGGAAGGCCTCAAAACCCGGAACCTCATCAAAGCGAGGTGCCACCGCTGCTTCATGTTGAACCTCCGGAGCCTGTGTTCTGTCCGGATCCGGGGTTACTACTCATGCGCCTCTACCTGCTGGACTCGCTGGTATATCTCCGGCCTGTGCTAGCCTATGCAACAAATGCAGCACCTGTGCCATAGCATCTGGTATACCCTGAGCAACTGCAGCTCCTGGTGAAACTGGTACTGCTGCTGGCTGGGCTAGTAAGGCTGCATCTCCCACAGCCTCATTAGGAACCACTGGGACGCCGCCCCTTTGCCAGCTCCTCTGCCACCACCTCTACCTCTAGCTGTTGCCGGGCATGTTCTCGCCATCTGCGAGAGAATGAAGGATAGTAAGATACTAATTTGAATCAGTAAATATCAATTGGAATCATGTAGCATAAAAGAAGAAAGAAAAAGGAGTTTTCCTAGTGTCTGGCAGCCTCGCGAAGATAAGTACAGACGTCTCCATACCGATCTACAAGACTCTGCTAGACATGTCCTTGTACAATGAGATGGACGAGCCTAAAGCTCTGATACCAACTCTGTCATGACCCAACCCGCCATGACTGGCACCCATCTAAATCCTAGTTGGCGAACCAACATACAAGACACCTATCCATTCAATCCGATTTTATATTAACTAAGCTAAACAATTATTACTCATTTAACATCAAAAGAACAAAGTAAATCATGCCATAAATGTTGAAATAAGTGCAAAAGTTCTAACTATTACAATCCCCAAAATCCAAAAGTCATCGTACAAGACTCTAAGCTAAAAACATGTCTAAGAATCTGAAGTCTAACAAATAATTAATCCATAATATCCAGATTACGAAAAGACATCATAGCAAAAAGATCTTCAGGTATCCTGGCATGGGAAAAAGCTCACCCTAAAATCTGTCAACAATTATCCTCCACGCTAGTGTGAAGAGGAGCAACGATCTCTATATCACAATCTGCACTCAAATAATGCTGCAAGGTAGTATCAGTACAAACACTATGTACCGGTAGATATCACAGGCCAACTAAGATTAGTATCATGCATATTTCGTAAAATTAGTAAAATAAAACAAGCCAGTCAACAAACATGAATATCAATAAATCACAGCAAGTCAACCAAGGACAGTCACAATCAAATCACCAAGAATGTAAAGCAATCCCAATCACATTGTTACACCGTGGAATTTTGGGTTGTTGTACGGTGAATAGACTAACACAAGTTAAGGTGTATATGATGTCCCTACAAGTAAAAAGGGATACTTAATGATTCTAATTAAGATTACAAAGACATTTGAGGCAAGAGAAGAAAGATCGTTAGAGAAAGTTAAGGTAGAGAGTGTCTTACCCCATACATAAATGTACCAGTAGGTATTCCTGATAATTTACAGGATTATAAGTTGAACAGATCGAGTCGGCGAAATTTGAACTGAATCGGGGGAACCTGCAGACATTAGGCAGCGTCGACGGGCCGTCAACATATCGACAGGCCGTCAAAGCGCATAGCGCATCGTCAACATGCTTCTGCAACCTTGGATCTACAGGCACAGGTCAACAGAGCAACTCGATGGTCCATCGACACGTCGACAGGTCATCGACCTGCTCGTCCAACTGTGCCTCTGGAACTTTCTTGGACCATCTATATAAGTTGAGACCCACGATGTTATTTCATTAATTTCACTTTTCCAAATCAGAGAAACTCCTAGAATATTCCTCTTAATAGTTCCATCACCATAGTGAAGATTTAGCAAGATCCGAGCCCCGTAAACTCGTGCTTGTAAAGGGAAAGTTGCCCCTAAAGTTCATAGAAGTCAAGGTTTCTTTTGGAATTAAAGTTGGGGGTTTTCTCAAGTGGAGTATCTTCATCAAAAGACCATTCCTACATAATTAAAGGTGATTTTTACCCTTATTTCACATTATTAAAGGTATTGAGTGGTTGAAAGACTTGGATTAGAGAACAATGTAGAATATGAGCTCAAATATGGAAATAAGGGCGTTTTTAGTAGTAAGCTAATTTGAGTCATGAGTCTTAGTATGGGATGAGTATAATCTTGTTATGAATGATTCTAATGATGTTGAGGAAGCATTATATGAAGAACGAATATGATGTTGTGTTGTACTCATAGTTATGGATGGTTTGAAATTGAATTTGAGAAGTGAACAATATTTAACTTGAGAAATCTATTGATTATGATATTATAAGTGTCGCTATTGATGTTTGGGAATTATTATATTATATGGAGAAAGTTATTGAAACAAAGGAAATGCTTCCCAATTTCTGTTAGCTTTTAGTCGCTTTAGATTAGACTTAAGTATGCTTTTAATGATCTAATGCAGTACGAAATCTCTTCAATGTAGAGTTGGGAGTTGCGAAGGAGAGCGCTTAGTCGTTAAGGAGACGTAAAGGTATGTAAGGCTAGTACTATTCTTTCAAAGGCATAATTCCTATGTTTTGATTTCTTTTCTATATTTCCATGACCTTCTTACATCCCAAGAGATGGAAGTTAAAGATTCTTAAGAGCTTCTTATAAGATAGAGATGAGATACGTTCCATAATAATATGATGATAATGATGCTATGAGGAGCTTGATATTCTTATCTTTATAATTTTATTGATGTTATTTCTTGTAATTACCCCACCTCATGATATTAGTTCCTTCAAGGTGAGACATAGTGATGATGGTTATTCCATAATGTAATCGGAGGTTCCCGACCTTACGTCACTCCGATAGAATTACAGCTTTTACTTGAGCTCTCATGCATGCTTCATATTATGTATATGTAAGATTACACCATGCCTATTTGGCCGGGCAGTCACCACTATGATGGGCGTAGTGGGAAGCTATGATGATGATTATACCGTGCCTATATGGCCGGGCAGACACCACTAGTGGGCGGCTTAAGATGTTTACCCCAGACTGTTACACCTCGGAAATTTTCCCGTGAACGTACAACGAATAGACTAACGAAGAATACGAGTATATGGGGGTTTAATAAGAAGGGAACGATGTTTGACGACCCTGAGTAAGATTTCAAAGGTAATTGCAATAAGAGATAGGTTATGCCCCACAACAACTACGGGTCCTGATAATGTGAAAAGTCGCAGATTTGCACTTTGGCCCAGTCGATCGTAAAATAAAATACGGACCGTAAAGTGGTATACGACCCGTAAACTGCCATGTCGTATTCCAACTTACAAAACTTAAACTTTCTACTAAATGTTAAAATGGTTAAATACGACTTGGAATAAGGACCGTAAATTGAAATACGGCCCGTAAGCTGCGATCGTAAATCACCATGATCCCCAGCATACCTTTCTGGTTTTGTTATGCTTAAATACGACCACGAAATACGGCCCGTAAACTGGAATACGGACCGTAAACTGGGTTTACGACCCCTGTGCACTTCAACTACTGTTCATTCCGAATCAGATTTTAAGTCATTAAAACGAGACCCAAGCTCATTAAATTCATTTCATTTCCACGATACTTCTCTCTAGAAACCTCTAGAATACTCTCCACTCTTCATTTACAAGAAAATCAAAGGAAATACATGATCAATAAGACCAAATACATGAGACAAAGTGTATGAAACCTAGCTAAAGTTCATCTCTCTCAGGAAATGCCAAAGGAAGTGAAGTAGGGTTTTGATGCTAGAGGAGAAATTCCATTCAGAGCTTGTTCAACCATCATCTAAGGTAAGTTTCATGACTAAACCATGTTGTTTAAGGTATTGGAAGGTTAAGATACTTGAATTGTAAAAAAAGACATAGGAAATGGGTCATTCATGAGTGAATAGTGTCATGGTTGGATGGTAGTTGGGTGGAATTATGAATGTTGGAGTGTTGTGATTATGAATACGTTATAAATGACATTTATACCATGAAATAAGTATTATATATGAGGAAACGCGATAGTAAGCTCTAATCATAAATGTGGAGAAATTGAAGAGAAATGGTGGATTGTGGTCAATGTATATAAATGATGATTGTTGATTGCGATATTGTGAATGTTGTTGTGAGCGTGTGGGAGTTGATATAGAGTATGGGAAAAGTAGTACAAACAAAGGAAGTGTTGCCAAATTTCCCTAGAAATAGTAGCGCGTTCTTATAGTCAAATTAAAATTCTCTCTTGAAGGTAGAAACGTGATATCGAAGGAGAACAAGCAAGCGATAGCTTAGTTAAACGTCAAAGGTATGTGAGGCTAGTCCTTTCTTTCTAATGGCATGAATCTTCTAGCATGATTTTCCTTCCTCTTCATGAGTTTCTATATTCCAGAAAGCTAAAAGCCTATGTCGATGAATAACTATATAAGATAAGAGATTGATATGGTGATTCCATAATGTTAATGATGTTATCTATTGCTCACACTCACCTTATGTGCTAATTCCTTCAAGGTGAGGAAGGATGTCAATGATTACTCCATAATGAAATCGGGGGATCACGACCTTACGTCACCCCGATAAAGTAAAGTTGTTCATAAGCCTTATGCATGTATTATGATAAGTATGTTACGATAGGCATATTATAATGGGCATGTATGATGATGATATAACACCGCGCCTATTTGTCCGGGCAGTCACCGCTAAGGCGGGCAGCTATACGATACACCATGGCCAAATGGCATGGACAGACACCACTAGTGGGCGGCATGAGATGGTAACCCGGACGCGGGAGGCCTAGACGCAGGCTAATGTTATGGTTATCACACCGATCCTAAATGGACGGACATCTTATATATTTATGCATACATGACATGGTGATGATTATGAGTAAGCCAACATGCATTATTTTCTTTACACTTGACAGTCAGATACAGATGTTCCATATCGATGTTTCCTTTATGTCATTGTCTTATTTCTTTGTTTATGCCTCTCATACTCAGTACAATGTTCGTACTGACGTCCATTTTCTTTGGACGCTGTGTTCATGCCCATAGGTAGACAGGGAGGAGAGCTCGACCCAGACCCGTAGTAGCTGTCAGCCGATTAAGAGCACTCCTTTGTTCGGAGGTTCTTATGATGATTCTTTTGTGTACAGCCATGTATATGTATTTTTTGGCATAACGGGGTCTTGTCCCGTCCTTATGTTTAGCACTCCAATAGAGGCTCGTAGATGCGAAGGGTGGGTTAGATGGTCTCACGAGATGCTATTATATGTATATATTATTTTGATGGCCAAGAGGCACGTGTATATAAAAGTAATTAGGTTTGTATATGAAATATGATTTTCTTACCATTTGAGTATAAAAGTTGATAAAAGAGCATTAAATGAGAAAGATGAGTAGTAGAACGAGTGGTGCTCGGTAATTACCTCACCTCATGATATTAGTTCCTTCAAGGTGAGACATAGTGATGATGGTTATTCCATAATGTAATCGGAGGTTCCCGACCTTACGTCACTCCGATAGAATTACAGATTTTGCTTGAGCTCTCATGCATGCTTCATATTATGTATATGTAAGATTACACCACGCCTATTTGGCCGGGCAGTCACCACTATGATGGGCGTAGTGGGCAGCTATGATGATGACTATACCGTGCCTATATGGCCGGGCAGACACCACTAGTGGGCGGCGTGAGATGTTTACCCCAGACGCGGGCTAATGATGATCACATCGTACCTATTTGGTTGGGTAGTTTCTATATATGTATGCATGATATGATGTTTTTCTTGTTAGCATGCACCTCCTTAAGAGGCAATCAGTTACAGGTTATCTCCTCATCTCATGTTCTCTTACTTCTTTATTATGTTGATATACATGTCTTGCATACTCAGTACATTGTTCGTACTGACGTCCTTTCGTTTATGGACGTTGTGTTCATGCCTACAGGTAGACAGGGAGATGGCACAAATGCTTAGAAGCTTACTCGGCATATTTGCAGGAGAACTCCACTACTCCCGAGTTGCCACTTGTTGTTATATTCTTTTGTGCACATATTAGGGGCATGGCAGGGTCGTGTCCCATCCTTGTTGTCACGACCCGACTAATGGGCCATGATGGGTACCCGGAGCTGGCTATCAAGTACCGCTCACAATGCTATCTACCATACTCAACCTGGACATCTATCATTTTCAGCATATGACTCGTTATAATCCAATTCTCGAATACATATAAGCCCACAAGGCTACAAAATAATATACAAAATACACCGAGGTGATCATGAGACATCTATGTCACAACCCGTCTGGGGGGCCGCGATGAGCGCCCGGTGCTAGCCCACCGGGCACCCCTTGGCTTGCACTTACACTTACATCTAGGTGAGCCACATAATTAAACATACATTTCTATTCATCAGTCATACTAGTCCCATTGGACAACAATGCCTTTATATCATCATTGGCATCTATACCACGTCAATGTACATGAGCCG
The DNA here is from genome assembly GCF_019175385.1 of Lycium barbarum. Lineage (NCBI taxonomy): Eukaryota > Viridiplantae > Streptophyta > Magnoliopsida > Solanales > Solanaceae > Lycium > Lycium barbarum. Next base: position 44,743,810 of record NC_083342.1, on the reverse strand, counting down.
ACATGGCTAACAAAATGATATACAAAATATAGGCCGACAAGGCCAAACACATCTAACCACGTACACATGTCTACGAGCCTCTAAGGAGAGTATGTCATATCACATAACCGGGACAGGACCCCGCTATGCCCATAATTATGTACAAAGAAGAATAAGTACCCAAAAACTATAGCTCCGAATGAAATGGAGCTCCGCTATGTAGTCCCTGAGAATGTAGCTATGGATCAATCCTGTCTCCCTGTGCACCTGCGGGAATGACGCAGCGTCCACAAACAAAAGGACGTCAGTACGAAGAATGTACTGAGTATGTAAAGCATGATCAATATCAATGTAGAAGCATAATAAGCAACATGAAAGATAACACGGGATGGGAGATAGTGATATCATCGTCATAAGCACTTACTTGCCTTTCATAGGAACTTTCCATTCTAATGCGTATTTGTGTACATATATCCATATTCGTATCCATAATAGAATTCGTTCCATATTTATACTCATATTCGTATACATAATCATGTCTATGTTATATACACACTCATATCATTTTCATAGCATTTACATAGCATACTCGACCATGCAGGACCGGTGTTTCATACATACTTGGTCAACCAAGGCTCAAGGTTACACATACCTGGCCCTACCAAGGCGTCAGGGTTACACATACCTGGCTCTACCAAGGCGTTAGGGTTACATCTACCTGGCCCTACCAAGGCGTCAGGGTTATATCTACCTAGCCCTACCAAGGCGTCAGGGTTATATCTACCTGGCCCTACCAAGGCGTCAGGGTTATATCTACCTGGCCCTACCAAGGCGTCAGGGTTATATCTACCTGGCCCTACCAAGGCGTCAGGGTTATCTGTACCATATGTAGAGGTGTGCGCGCATTACATAATCATATACATATTTATTTACATATCCTACCCGGCCTCATAAGCTTAGGGTTCCATAATAGTCATACATAGATACATATGCATAATAGCTCATAAGCGTCTTTACTATTATAGCTACTATCATCGTCGTCATCGCTATTACCACCATAGTCGTCTTCCATATCATTGTCACTATTATCATCATTCATCACATCTATCTTTATAGGCTTACTCGTCATACGAGGAACTTAGTACAATCGTAGCGTATCAAGAATCGTGAGCTTACAAGCTCGGAAAATCAAATCATTTGAAAGATATCATAGTCTTATAGAAGATGTAGACGTTTGGCCAAAGAACCATGCCTTATGAAAGAAGAGTTAGCCTTACATACCTTTCCGTTCAACTATTTACCACTTGCACATTCTCCTCCGAAGCTCACGTCTCTACCTTCATTAAAGTCATACTATCATTAGAATCGATAGCTAGCATACATGACAAAAACTAGAAACAATCTGGCAACGTCTGCTCTATTTATACGACATTCCTCTATAGCGTATATCAACTCTCAAACGTCAATAATACATTCACAATAATAAAACGATGAGAAAAGGCCATAAATAGTCCCTTATCTATGGGAGTAGGTCTAAAATGGTCCCTTAACTATACACTTACCGGTTTTAGTCCTTTAACTATCCAAAAACTTATCAAATTTGGTCTCCGTCTTTTTTTTTTATACAAACAGTGTACAAACTCATAAACCTTCGTCAGATTAATCATTAAACCATTCATCAGGCCTATATTTCTCTCACCCAGATTCTTTTTCCTCAAGCTCCTCATGTTTAAAAAAAAAAAAAAAAACAAACTGGTAAAAACTGGTAAAAATCGACAGGAAAAAAAATCGACGGAAAGACCGACAGACTCTGTCGGTTTTTTCAATAATATTTTTAAATATGTTTTTAAGAAAACCGACGGACTGCGTCGATTATTTTTTGCACAAAAATGCGCGAAAAATATAATTATTTGTTATACTATTTTCTAAAATAAACTGATGGAGTCCGTCGTTTTTTTATTTTTATTTTTTATTTTTTTATAAAAAAACCGACGGAGACGGAGTCCGTCGGTTTTTAGAGTGAAAAAACAGTATAAATTAAATCAATGTAAGTATATGAACAAAACATATCAGTGGTCTAGTGGTAAAGCCCTTTAATGCCAAGGAACATAGCCGGGTTTGACTCCAAGTTCCTACATTTCATTCTTTAATTTTCAAAAAAAAAAAAAACCCGACGTGAGACTGTCGGTTTTTTTATTTTTTTTTAACAAAACCGACGGACAGGGTCGGTTTTAACCGACGCAGTCCGTCGGTTACGAAACATGAGAGAGAACTTGAGGAAAAAATTTGAGGTTAAAGAATAAACTTGAGGAAAAAGAAGCCGAGAGATAGAAATATAGGTCTGAGGAATGGTTTAACGATTAATCTCACGAAGGTTTATGAGTTTGTACGCTGTTTGTATAAAAACAATAGATGGAGACCAAATTTGATAAGTTTTTGAATAGTTAATGGACTAAAACCGGTAAGTATATAGTTAAGGGACCATTTTAGACCTACTCCTATAGATAAGGGACTATTTATGGCCTTTTCTCCTATAACGATAGTCATTATTCATCCACATTATCCATGGCCATAACGCACGACAACGTCCATTCTCATACATTGCTCATCTCATGTTCTCAATATCATTTATAACATATTTACATCACAACACATCAAGAATCGTAACTCAAGTTAAGATATTTCTCAAAATGGCACTATTCCACATTCATGACCCATTTTTCTATACCCTTCTACAATCCAAGTATTTCAACTCTCGAATACTTTAAACAACATAGAAATATCATAAACCTTACCTTAGATGTGGTAGGAACAAGGCTTGGTTGATAATACTCCACTTGAACAAAAACCCTAGTTCATCTCCAATGAGATTTCTTGATTTGTATGATCTTTAATGGGTTTTCTTACACTTGATTCACTTGGTTTATGTTGTTGATCACTAATAATCCTTGAATTCTTGTGGAATAAATGTAGAGAGATGTTTTAGAGAGAAGGGGTGAAATGTGGAAATGAAATAATAAACTTGGTCCCCCTTTTAATAACCCAAAATCTGATCTGGAATGAACAGTCGTCGAAAGTGCACAGTGGTCGTAAACCCAATTTACGGGCCGTATTCCAGTTTACGGGTCCGTATTCTGTGGGCGTATTTAAGCATAACAGAACCAAAAAGTATGCTGGGGATCATGGTGATTTACGGTCGCAGTTTACGGGCCGTATTTCAATTTACGGTTCGTATTCCAAGTCATATTTAACCATTTGAAAATTTGACAGAAAGTTGAAGTTTTGGAAGTTGAAATACGACATGGCAGTTTACGGCCCGTAAACTACTTTACGTTCCGTATTTCATTTTACGATCAACTGGCCAAAGTGCAAATCTGCAACTTTCCACATTTTCAGAACCTATAGTTAGTCATTATGGAGCATAGCCTATCTCTTATTGCAATTGCCTTTGGAATCTTATTTAGGGTCGTCAAATGTCGTTCGCTTCTTATTAAAACGTCGTATACGCTATGCCCCTTGTTATCCTATCCACTGTACGCTCGCGGGGAAATTTTCAAGGTGTAACATTCTCCCCCCTTTTGGAACATTCGTCCTCGAATGTTAAACACTCGGGATCCTGCGAAAATTTCGTCAGAGTTTCCCCTGTAATTTGGCACTACCAACCTGCCGCAACGACCCATAATATCATCACCTCACAGGGCTACATCCCAATATCAACATATCTATAGCCATACACGACCAAAAGCATGAAAAGGAAATCATGCATACCTTATGATCTTGATATCTCGTCTGGGATCTCTCCCAAGGGCTGAAATAAATGCGAGTATCTGGATCGCATACTTTCTTCCGCTTCCCATGTCATTTCTTCTCGTTTACTGCTTCTCCATAGAACCTTAAGTGAGGTCACCTCTTTGTTTCTAAGCCTCCGTACTTGCCTATCTAGTATGGCAATGGGTACTTCTTCATAAGTCAACTTTTCTGTCACCTACACATCACTTATTGGCACGATCGTAGTAGTGTCTCCAACACATTTCCGAAGCATCGAGACATGAAAAACTGGATGGACTGACTCCAAATCCGGAGGTAATTCTAGCTCATAGGCCACTTTGCCTATCTTTCGTACAATCTCATAGGGCCCAATGTATCGGGGACTAAGCTTCCCCTTTTTGCCAAATCTCATGACGCCCTTCATTGGCGACACTTTCAAGAATACCCAATCTTTAACCTGGAACTCCAATTCCCTTCGACGATTATCCGCATAGGACTTTTGATGACTTTGAGCTGCTAATAATCGATCTTGTAAGAGCTTGACTTTCTCTATGGCTTGCTGGACCAAGTCTGGTCCTATCAACTTAGTCTCTCCTGGTTCAAACCTCCTAATTGGGGATCTACATTTCCAAGTTGGAATTTCTATGGCTTGCAACAATCCGCCCGGCTTTTGGTGCTCGATTTTCACTTGTTGACAGTTGGGACATTGAGCTACAAATTCCATTATATCTTTCTTCATCCCATTCCACCAATATACAGACTTAAGATCACGATACATCTTCATCGCACCGGGGTGAACAAAATAACGGGAACAATAAGCTTCTTTCAATATCTGGTGGCGTAAACCTGTCACATTGGGAAAGCATAGTCTGCCTCGACATCGGAGAACTCCGTCTCCTGAAAGCTCAAATGATGACTCCTCTTTCTGAGGGAGTGTATCCCTGTAATGCATTAGCATGGAATCTTCGTATTGTCGCTTCTTCACTTCTGCTACTAGCGACGAGACTGCTGAATTCTGAATAGTAGTTCCCTTGCTACCCGAGTCCACTACTCGAACTCCTAGACTAGCTAGTAGCTGGAGCTCACGACCCATTTCTCTTTTCTCTGGTCGTACATCACACAAACTTCCCATTGATCTGTGGCTAAGAGCATCAGCCACAACATTCGCCTTTCCAGGATGATACAAGATATCAACATCGTAATCTTTTAGCAGTTCCAACCATCGTCGTTGCCGCAAATTCAGCTCTTTCTGTTGGAAGATATAATGAAGACTCTTATGATCCGTATAAATATCTACATGGACACCATATAAATAATTTCTCCATATCTTTAATGCATGAATCACTGCGGCCAATTCTAGATCATGGGTAGGGTAATTCCTCTCATGTTTCCGCAATTGCCTTGAAGCATACACAATCACCTTACCATGTTGCATCAATACACAACCTATCCCAACACCTGAAGCATCGCAATAAACAACATATCCTTCCAATCCCTCTGGAAGTGTCAAGACTGGGGTGGAAGTCAATCTACCTTTCAACTCTTGGAAGCTACGTTCACAAGCATCTGTCCATTGAAACTTTGCTGATTTCTGGGTCAACTTTGTGAGCGGGGCAGAAATAGAAGAAAAACCTTCAACAAATCTCATATAATAACCGGCTAAGCACAGAAAGCTACGAACCTCCGTAGGAGTTGTCGGCCTTGGCCAAGTCTTCACGACCTCAATCTTTTGACCATCTACCCGAATACCATCAGCTGCAACAATGTGCCCCAGAAATGTCACTGAATTCAACCAAAACTCACACTTTGAGAATTTTGCAAACAACTCTTAAGTTTGGAGAACTCCAAGGACAGTACGCAAATGATCCGCATGTTCTGCCTCGGATCTAGAATACACCAAGGTATCATCGATGAATACAATCACAAATAAATCCAGAAAGGGCTTGAACACATTGTTCATCAAATCCATAAACACTGCCGGTGCATTAGTTAGCCCAAATGACATTACCCGGAACTCAAAATGACCATATCTTGTTCTTAAAGTTGTCTTAGGGATATCTTTCTCCCTAACTCTCACTTAGTGATATCCGAATCTCAAATCTATCTTCGAAAACCATTTGGCGCCTTGCAATTGATCAAATAAGTCATCAATCCTCGGGAGAGGATATTTATTCTTAATCGTCACCTTATTCAATTGCCAATAATCAATGCACATTCTCAAGGAGCCATCTTTCTTTCGGACAAACAATACGGGTGCTCCCTACGGGGATGAACTAGGCCTAATAAAGCCTTTATTTTTAACTGCTCCTTCAACTCTTTCAATTCTGCGGGTGCCATTCTATAAGGAGGAATAGATATAGGATTAGTGCCTGGAAGCACATCAATAGCAAAATCAATCTCCCGCTCGGGAGGAAGGCTTAGAAGTTCTTCCAGGAACACATCCGGAAATTCATTTACTACAAGAACTGACTGAAGAGTCAGTGATTCAGCTTCTACATCTTGAACCCGAACTAGATGGTAGATACACCCTTTTATGATCATTGTCCTTGCCTTTAGATAGGAAATAAACCTACCTTTTGGTGACGCCGTATTTCCTTTCCATTCTAACACTGGTTCTCCCAAAAATTAGAACCGAACCACTTTCATTCTACAATCAACGTTGGCATAGCAAGAAGCCAACTGATCCATGCCCATAATAACATCAAAGTCTACCATTTCTAACTCATGCAAATCAATCATGGTACGACGATCACAAATCACAACTACACAATTTCTATATACTCGACTAGCTATTACCGATTCACCAACGGGTGTAGACACCTCAAAAGGTTTGATCGACTCCGGTTCGACTCTAAATCGACCCGCAATATATAGAGTAACATATGACAATGTGGAACCTGGATCAATCAAAGCATATACATCATGAGAGAATACCGATAATATACCTGTGACCACGTTAGGAGAAGACTCAAGATCTTGGCGTCCAACTAAAGCATAAACACGGTGCTGAGGACCGCTAGAACTGGGAATTCTCCCTCTGCCTCTACCATGGCCGACTGGCGCATGTGAACCTGGCCCCATAGGGCGCACAGATGCTGAAGACCCGGCTGCCGACCCTGAAGGTTGGGTCCTACCTCTACCATGAACTGAGGGGTAATCATGCATGATATGGCCTGGTCGACCACATGAATAGCAAACATCTGAACCTAATCGGCATCGACCCCAATGCAACTTCGCACACTGGGAACATCGTAGTACGGGTGGCCTTGCCTGACCCGAATCATCTCTAAACTGAGACCCCGAATAACTCTGACTCGGCCCAGAACGAATTGATCTATTGAATCTCTGGCCGGAAAATCGTAGAGGTGCACTAGTCATAGAATATCCTGAGTGCCTAGAAATCTGCTGTCTGTGCCCACCTCTGAACTCACTCATCGGACCTGAAGATCTGGCCCTCTTGTTATGAACCCTATCCTGCTCGCGTTCACTTCTCTGTTGTTGTAAACTTTCTTCTATGTTCTGAGCATGAGCCTGAATGCGTGCAATATCCATATTGTCCTGAAGGGACGCAGTCAAGCGCCTATCCATCAAATGCGGCCCTAGGCCTTTCACAAATCGGTGCACTCGGTCACCCATATCCGCTACCATGGCTGAAGCATACCTAGCCAAGGAATTGAAGCGGAGACTATACTCTAGAGCACTCATGCTACCTTGCCTCAAATTTAAGAACTTATCGGCTCTAGCTCGCCGAACTTCTGGAGGCATATAGTGTCGGAGAAAAGCATCAACAAACTCTTGCCATACCGGGGGAGGTGCATTGGCTCCCCGTGAAGCCATCCAAATCGTGTACCATTGGATCGAGACATCTCTCAATCTATACGACGCTAACTCCACCGATTCGGTGTCTGAAGCATGTATCAGTCAAAGCGTCCTCAACATACCATCAATAAAATCCTGAGGGTCCTCCTCCGGCTTTGATCCAAAGAATTCTGGAGGGTTCAAAGTAATGAAGTCGTCGGCCCTTGCACTAACAGCCATATCACCTTGCCCTGCACTTTGCCGCTGAATCTGAGCAGCAACCAACTGAGTAAGGAAACATATGGCCTCTTTCACATCTTGGCCTGAAGCATTCGGTGGAGGAGCCGGAGGTGCTGGATCTGGGGATGAGGCTGAGGCTTCCTCACGCTCCTCTAATATAGGTACTGAACGAGAGGACTGAGATTGAGCCGCACTCCGGGACTCACTTTCCTCTACTACCAGTGGCGGTGCTCTTTAAGCCCGCATTTCTGCCACCGTCTTGCCCTTTTGGGCTGCTGTAGCCTTTCTTTTTATAGGCATTTCTGAAATACACAACACACGATTAAGGAACAGGAATTTGTTATATCATAGCTCTATTGCACGATTGTTATGAGGAAAGAAGGTCAATTATTCCTAAAATGCCCGCAGCTTCTTGTTTATAAGTATGGTGCGCAACACACCCATAACCAAGATACTACTAGACACAGCTCGTAGACACACCCTAGGAATGAACTGCTCTGATACCGCTTTTGTCATGACCCGTCTAGGGGGCCGCGACGAGCGACCGGTGCTGGCCCACCCGGGCACCCCTTGGCTTGCACTTACACTTACATCTAGGTGAGCCACATAATTAAACATGCATTTCTATTTATCAGTCATACTAGTCCCATTGGACAACAATGCCTTTATATCATCATTGGCATCTATACCACGTCAATGTACATGAGCCGACAAGGCTAACAAAATGATATACAAAATATAGGCCGACAAGGCCAAACACATCTAACCACGTACACATGTCTACGAGCCTCTAAGGAGAGTATGTCATATCACATAAGCGGGACAGGACCCCGCTATGCCCATAATTATGTACAAAGAAGAATAAGTACCCAAAAACTATAGCTCCGAATGAAATGGAGCTCCGCTATGTAGTCCCTGAGAATGTAGCTATGGATCAATCCTGTCTCCCTGTGCACCTGCGGGAATGACGCAGCGTCCACAAATAAAAGAACGTCAGTACGAAGAATGTACTGAGTATGTAAAGCATGATCAATATCAATGTAGAAGCATAATAAGCAACATGAAAGATAACACGGGATGGGAGATAGTGATATCATCGTCATAAGCACTTACTTGCCTTTCATAGGAACTTTCCATTCTAATGCGTATTTGTGTACATATATCCATATCCGTATCCATAATTGTATCCGTTCCATATTTATACTCATATTCGTATACATACTCGTGTCTATGTCATATACACACTCATATCATATTCATAGCATTTACATAGCATACCCGACCGTGCAGGACCGGTGTTTCATACATACTTGGCCAACCAAGGCTCAAGGTTACACATACCTAGCCCTACCAAGGCGTCAGGGTTACACATACCTGGCCCTACCAAGGCGTCAGGGTTATATCTACCTGGCCCTACCAAGGTGTCAGGGTTATCCGTACCATCTGAAGAGGTGTGCGCGCATTACATAATCATATACATATTTATTTGCATATCCTACCCTGCCTCATAAGCTCGGGGTTCCATAATAGTCATACATAGATACATATGCATAATAACTCATAAGCATCTTTACTATTATAGCTACTATCATCGTCATCATAGTTATCGTCATCGCTATTACCACCATAGTCGTCTTCCATATCATTGTCACTATTATCGTCATTCATCACATCTATCTTTATAGGCTTACTCGTCATACGAGGAACTTAGTACAATCATGAGGTATCAAGAATCGTGAGCTTACAAGATCGGAAGATCAAATCATTTGAAAGATATCATAGTCTTATAGAAGATGTAGACGTTTGGCCAAAGAACAATGCCTTATGAAAGAAGGGTTAGCCTTACATACCTTTTCGTTCAACTATTTACCACTTACACGTTCTCCTCCGAAGCTCACGTCTCTACCTCCATTAAAGTAATACCATCATTAGAATCGATACCTATCATACATGACAAAAACTATAGAAAATCTAGCAACGTCTCCTCTATTTATACGACATTCCTCTATAGCGTATATCAACTCTCAAACGTCAATAATACATTCACAATACTATAACGATAGTCATTATTCATCCACATTATCCATGGCCATAACGCACGACGACGTCCATTCTCATACATTGCTCATCTCATGTTCTCAACATCATTTATAACATATTAACATCACAACACATCAAGAATCGTAACTCAAGTTAAGCTATTTCTCAAAATGGCACTATTCCACATTCATGACCCATTTTTCTATACCCTTCTACAATCCAAGTATTTCAACTCTCAAATACTTTAAACAACATAGAAATATCATAAACCTTACCTTAGATGTCGTAGGACCAAGCTTTGGTTGATAATACTCCACTTGAGCAAAAACCCTAGTTCATCTCCAATGAGATTTCTTGACTTGTATGATCTTTAATGGGTTTTCTTACACTTGATTCACTTGGTTTATGTTGTTGATCACTAATAATCCTTGAATTCTTGTGGAATAAATGTAGATAGATGTTTTAGATAGAAGGGGTGAAATGTGGAAATGAAATAATATACTTGGTCCCCCTTTTAATAACCCAAAATCTGATCTGGAATGAACAATCGTCGAAAGTGCACAGTGGTCGTAAACCCAATTTACGGGCCGTATTCTAGTTTACGGTTCATATTCTGTGGGCGTATTTAAGCATAACATAACCCAAAATTATGCTGGGGATCATGGTGATTTACGATCGCAGTTTACGGGCCGTATTTCAATTTACGGTCCGTATTCCAAGTCGTATTTAACCATTTGACAGAAAGTTGAAGTTTGGGAAGTTGAAATACGACATGGCAGTTTATGGCCCGTAAACTACTTTATGGTTCGTATTTCATTTTACGATCAACTGGCCAAAGTGCAAATTTGCAACTTTCCACATTTTCAGAACCTATAGTTAGTCATTATGGTGCATAACCTATCTCTTATTGCAATTGCCTTTGGAATCGTACTTAGGGTTGTCAAACGTCGTTCCCTTCTTATTAAAACGTCGTATATGCTATGCCCCTTGTTAGCCTATCCACTGTACGCTCGCGGGGAAATTTTCAAGGTGTAACAATCTACTGCCCCACATCTGTATCTATGAACCTCTAAGTGGAGTGCTAGAATCATAGGGACGGGATAGGACCCCGTCATGCCCCAAATATGTGCACAAAAGAATATACTAATAAACGGAAACTCCGGAGAAGTAGAGTGCTCCGATGCATCAGCTGATAATGCTCCTAGGGATCTGGACCGTCTCCCTGTCTACCTGCGGGCATGAACGCAGCGCCCACAAAACAAGGACATTAGTACGAATAATGTACTGAGTATGTAAGGCATGAATAATAACATAATAAAGAGATAAGGGACATGAGATGAATAGATAACCTGCACATACGATTGCCTCTTAAGGCGGATGCCATGCATGCTAACTTTTACTTTTAAAAACCATATCATAACATATGTATATGTATATATATAAGTAAGTTGTCTGAGTCATATATCATTACTAGCCCGCGTCCGGGATAGTCATCTCACGCCGCCCACTAGTGGTGACTGCCCGGCCAATTAGGACCAATGTAACTATCATCATACATAAGCCACCCACTTACGCTTAACGTAGTGGTGTCTGCCCGGCCAACTAGGCCCGGTACAATCATATATAAAAATAAGCATGCATGTGAGCCCAATCAAAGATACAATCATATCGGAGTGACCTTGGGTCGGTGACCTCCGACTATATTATGGAACATTCATCATCACTATGTCTCACCTTAAAGGAGCTAATATAATGAGGTGAGACTACAACAAGAAATAACACCAATGAATTCGTGAAGTAAGATTGTCAAATCATAATAGCATCATCTCATAAGCTTCGGAATTGCTAACGAATAGGATCATCATCATCATCATTCTCATAGAACATATCTTGTCTCTAGCTCATAAGGGACTCTTAATAATCTTAGACATTCAACTGTGGAATGTAAGAAGGTCATGGGAATCCATAGAAAATGGTAATATAACAGTCATGCCTTTGAAAGAAAGAGGACTAGCCTTAACATACCTTTACGCCTTATTGGAGACCAAACGTTCTCCTTCCAAGCTCACGACTCTACATCAAGAGAATTTGTACTAAATTAGCTCATTTAAAACATGCTCAAGTCTAAACTAAAGCGACTAAGAGCTAACGAAAATTGGGCAGCATTTCCTTTGTTTTGTCAACCTTCTCCATATACTAAACAACTCCCAAACATCGACAACAACACCTAACATATCAAAATCAATAGATTTCCTCAAATTAAGTTTTATAATTCTCAGGACTCCCTCTCAAAGCCATCCATAATAATAGCTACAACACACATCATATCCCCTTTCATATAATACTTCCTCAACGTCATTAATGTCGTTTACCACAATAGTATACTCACGGGATATCAAGAATTATGACTCAAGTCAAGTTACTATTCAAGAATTTCATTAAATCCATGTTTGAGATTTGTATTCTTCTTCCTTCCTTCATTCAAGTTACCCCACAACCAAATACTCTTACTAACATGCAATAGATGTAAAACTCACCTTTTATTGTGTAGGGATGAACTTTTGATGCATATGCTTCACTTGAGAGAAACTCCAACTTTAATACCAAAAGAAATCTTGAACTCTACAAACCCTAGAGGGCCTCCCCACACATGATTCCACTACTTTTTGGTGTTTGATCTTTGATTTTCCCTTGGATATGTGTAAGTGGGGTGTGGAGAAATTTCTAGAGGTTTTGAGAGTGTTGGAGAGAAGTGGGAAATGAAAAGAATGAATTTGGGGCCTCCTTATATAAAATTAAAAATTTGCCCGTCGGGACTTATACAGACCCCTATACGGTCCGTATAACATTATACGGTCCGTATAAGTGTCCGTATTTCACCATCAGGGAGAACACATTTTCTATAGGGTTATACGGACCGTATAAGTGGTCGTATAACTCCACTTCTCTGAAATGATTTCCGTCGTTTCGTTTGATCTCCAATCCTTATGGAACCTTCTTAACACTTGTTTAACACTTTATTAACAATCCAAGAAGCATTATAACTTTTCCTCAAGACATCATTAGATCAACGTTTGCTCGGTACTTGTAAACCTCTTTCGAAACACGACTTATACTTGACATTGTGCAACGACTTTTCTTCTCTTGCCTCAAACGTCTTTGGAGTCTTAATGAGAATCGTTAAGTAACCTTTCTTACTTGTAGGGACATCACATACATCTCACCCTGCGTTATTTTATCCATCACATGACGACGTGAAATATTTCGAAGTGTAACACTTGTTATTTCCGCACTTCAGTTAAAGGTTCGTAGATACTTATGTGTGGGTCGTAGATGCTATGTGACTTATCCATTGTATATTATGTACATACACATGTTCTGGTAGATAATTTCATGATAAGTCTTGTGTTGAGAATGATGTATTTCCAGGTTGGGTATGATAGGTAGCGTGATGAGTGGTGCTCGGTAGTCAGCTCCGGGTACCTGTCATGGCCCACTAGTTGAGTTGTGACACACGTAAGCCACAACGGAAATAAATTTAACACAATAACCTCACTCTCTATACATTCATGCTAAATGATGTCTTAGCTCAGTAGTCATGACCTGCAGGGGACCCATGGTGTCCATGTACCACTCGTTTCGGATCCACTCCTCGGACTTTAGCACGAACCTCCACTCCAAAACGAACCTCGGTCTTGGGATATATCAAAGTATCTCTCGTTTCTGAAATGATCCTCGGACCACGAGCCCATAATCAATGTCTCGTGAGTGCCTTTCCATACCTCTTACAGAACAGTGTTTCTTACCTTTCCAATATCAACAATCAACTCATTATTTCATGTCACAATACCCTTGAGAAGATTATATTAGCTTCTCATCACAACACATCCACTGTAGATTCAATCATACATGAATAATGGCACGGAGCCTACACAATCACTTAATCACATTCACGTAGGAATTTAACCACACAATACCATGCATGAAAACTAGACATGCGTTCTCCTAAAGAGATCACAAAACATACAATCAACTACCTCAAAGTAGAGCTGGAACACGCAGGTTACTCTGATACAGACTTTCCTTTTCTCAAAGCCTCAATACGTTCACGGTCTAAAAATAGAAGGCTCAATGAGTCACATTTCTCAATTCACAAACACTAAAGCAAGAATATCCTTCCCTTCCCCCATTCTAAGGGTGGATGATTTTCTAGGTGATAAACAACCTATCAAGGCCCCTAGTATTCATTTACATCAATTTATACAACATTCTATCAAATATTCCCATTACAAACAGTTTTCTATGGCAAAGACACCATTTTTATAGAACCCTAAGTCTCAAATCACTTAGTTTATGATTCTAAATGTTCAATTTATGACAAACAGCAACTAATCAATTTATTCAAATGATAAATAAGCGATAATCACCCCAACCCATCAAGTTTAGAAGGTTTATTGACATTCAAGGGTTTCTACTTCCCTTTCACCATTAAAGACCCATGAAGATGATTACAATAATGAAGGGGAAGGGAATGATAGAATGAAAAGCATTAGAACTTACCTCTCAAGGTTATCTTGCCCTAGCTTGAAAATTCTCTCTAGGTGTTTGTTGGGAAGTGTGTTGTGGTTTTGTAAAAAGAGAAAATAAAATTGAGTATATAAAATTCGGGCTACTATTTTACGTTGACCGCTACAACGATCATCACACCGCTGCAGTGGTACCGCTATAGCGACCCACCATAAAAACGCTGTGACTGCTATGACGGTCCATCTATCGCTATGGCGGTACGGCCATAGCGGTACATTGCCCGCTACAGTGGCCACCAAGGAAAATAGATGGCCGCTGGCAGCGGTACCGTCACAGCGGTACTCCGACCGCCACAACGGCTTGATTTGGGTAGTGAGCTCGATTTTGTTCAGTTTTTCCCCCTATCACCCCATATTTCATCCAAGGCCTCAAAAACACAACACAAAAGATGCACACATACAAAACGATGCCCTACGAATCCACTCGCGACCTCGCAATTCCCAACGGAGTCCTGCTTTCCCATAATGACCAGAAGGGTCGTTAGAGTTGGGAACGGTTTGTCTACCTGGGGGGACAATGTAGGTGTCATCACGATTCATGAATTCGGTCGTGACAATTTGGTATCAGATCCTAGGTTACTGGTCTTACAAGTACAAGAACATGTCTAGTAGAGTCTTGCGGATCGGTATGATGAGCTTCGCCTATCTATGAGAAGCTATAGGACATTTAGGAAACTTTCTATTCTTTCATTCTTTTGTGATACTTCGTTCAAATTAGTATCTAGTCAATTCCAATTAGTATCTACACTTCCTTGTCTTATTTTTTCTCGAATGGTAGGAACGCTTCTCCTAAACTCTTATGTGAGCGGTTTGTGTTGTGACATGGCTTGGTATGGTGCTAGATGTGTCTTACTGATTCGGATGCATGACTAGGTTCAGTATCCAACTATGATTTGAAGGTTTGTTGTGTGGGTTGTAATTTAGACCCGGTTATTTTTGCCATAATCTTGTTTAGAAGAGAATTTGGATAGACTAATCTCCATTATTAGGAAGGGAACAATTGATATCTGACAGGCTTATCAGATTAAGGTTGCAAGTTTTACGAGAGTGGATTGTGTATGAGGTGTGAAAAAGTTAAGTTAAGTTTCGACATGACTATATGGTAGTGGTTTGTGGGTTCTTTCAGGAAGGTGGTTATTAGTTTCAGATTGGAAAACAATATTACTTATGAAGAGTGGAGGCTTAATATGTTGGGCAGCTGTGGTACTAGTCCCTCAGTAAAGGGTATGTTCACCATCTCTTCGTGTTTGGAGGAATGATAAGGGTGTCATGGAATCGATAGCTAGTTGCTTCAAGGGTTATGTTAAGGTCATCCATGGTAGAATAGACATAAGGGTTCAATGTTGAGTTGTTATGGTTGGTTAGTCGTGAGCCAGTGATTGATTAATTAACGATTTAGTGATGGTCAATTATAAAGTTTTTAGTACTCAAAGAACTCTCGGGTGATAGTCGGATTTCGGGTTGAAACATGTTAAGACTAGGAAACATTTTGGTGTCTGGTGCCCACCACAGTGGCACCAAAACTGCAGTAGTGGACCCGTGGCAGCAGAGGTTTGACCGCTCCAGCGGACTCGTGGTAGTAAAGGTCCGATCGCTGCAGCGAACGACGGGCAGTTTTTCTTCGTACTTCCTAAGTTAAAACTCTTAAACCCTTGTCATTTCCCTTCATCATTCTCTAAATATACTGTGGAGATTTTGAGAACCTTGTACCTATTGTGTTAGTTTCGACTAATTTCTGCTATTACTGGTGTTGCTACTCGGTTGAGTTGATTGAATGAAAAAGATAATCACGCAAATAGTTAGAGGTGTTCTGGGTCGACCACTGGGACGTTCGAAGTTGTAAATCGATAATGAGGTTTGAATAAATTCAACTTGTGGAGAAATTTCAGAATTTGAGTTAAGAGAATTTGAACCAAGGCACCTTGGTAGAGTACGTGGGGACATTAGTAGGACTACTATATGATATGCTGGATTTAGAAATTATTCAGTTTCAGAGTTGAGTGAGTTAAGGACATGCTGCTATCTCCAGGAATGACTCGGCTATCTCCAGGAATGACTCGGCTAGTTTGCAAGACTTATGAAAATATGGTATTCTATTGAGTGGATTCGAGAAATGGTAAGATGGTGATGATGATTGTGATTTGATTGGAATTAGGGGGATTGAAGAGTCGGGAAAAAAAGGTATAGTTGATCAAGAATTAGTAAAAAAAAAAGGGTACATCTTTGGGAGTGTCTTACCTATTTCAGACGAAGTGTGATCGTGAGTACGCTTAAGGAAAGGAGTCTACAAAAATGGACTGAGTGATATGAAATAGTTCTTATGAGGTTTCGTGATCACCGACTAGTGCTAGTGAGAAGCAAATTTTAGGTAACCGACATGTTAAGGCTGATGGAAGTGGCTTGTATGATTTACAGCTGGATGAGTTCGTACCATTCTACAGTAGATGGGTTAGTGTGGTCTAAAGGAGAGAATTATGGAAATCCCTATCAGGTGAAAGTTAGAGCTGTATTTTTTAGATGAGACCCATCTCGTAGTAGTAGGTTATGTTATGGGTATTACAAATCAGATAGCTTGTGTGAGCATTTTCAGAGCGTTAAAAGACTAGAGCTAGACGCTCCAGATAGGTGATAGGACTGTGATTGGTTTTGAAAAGTTTGGAGTCAGTTTGAGTATTATTGGTAGTATTCAAGGATTGTGCATTCATTGAGGATCAGTATCGTCCGAATTAAGCTTGATGAACTTTGTATGTTTTCCATAGAGACTTATCGGTTTCCAAGAAAATCACATTCATGAATTCGATGGGTTACAATTTAGATTTGAGGTATGATAGGTTTACAGAGCTTTATCTGAGTTTACCAATAGACTTGATGATATTTTACCAAAAACAGTTATTCGGACAGTTATAATGGTTTACATCGGGCTTAGTAATGATTTGAAGAGGTACTATGGGTGCGAGAGGTTCTTAGAGTGATCAGAGTGGGTTATGTTTTGTGGCTATACTAGGGGATTGTGCTATTTGGGAAATGTTTGTAGGACCTATCAATCGCGTACAGAAGTGTGGTTATATAAATTAGAGGATTCAAGCAAAGGCAGTTCTTATATTCGGGAATCAGTTGTGTAAGATATTTTGAGTATGGAAAATATGAGAGTTTGGGTTTTGAGTTAAGATAAAGTATGTTTTGGTTGATAAGATGAACGAACGGTGCTATCACCGAAATTATTGCATGTAGAGACTTCCATCTGGGTTAAAAGAAGATTCCACGGTTATCGTCAGCTTCGTACTCCCCTTTTTCTTTCGAGGATGAATGATTGTTTAATTGGTATATGATGTAACTACCCATTTGGTCGTTTTACTTACGACTTAGGGAAGTCATTGGTTTGGTTCCCGAAAGTTCTGGGTCTTATTTGAGTCATTGGTGGAGGAACTAGTTAAGTTAAAGAGTTAGAGTTGACCACGGTCAACATCGGACAAGTGCCCGGATCCAAGTCAATATAAAAGTCAATATCGTGATCGGGTGGCATACCCGGCAGGTTAGACGGGAATACCTCCATGAACTTGCTCACAATGGGAATGGACTCAAGGGATGGAGATGCAACAGTAGTGTCATGCACACGGTCCAGATAAGCTAAACACCCCTTGTTGACTAATTGCTTCACCTGAAGAAAGAAAATAAGCTTCTTCCGATCTGGGCTACGAGTACCCCTCCACTCAAGTGTAAGAATGATCAGCATGGCTAAAGTGACTGTCTTGGCATGACAGTCCAAGATCGCATGATAAGGAGAAATCCAGGTCATACCGAAGATAATATCGAAATCCACCATATCAAGTATCATAAAAAATATCTACCCACGTGTCATAACCTATAAAAGTAACCAAGCCCGACCGATAGACTCGATCAACCACACAGAATCTACGACTGGAGTAGACACATGAGTAGGTACCGCTATGCTATCACAAGTCAAATCCCAACCAATAGCATGATATGCAGTTACATATGAATAAGTAGATCCCGGATCAAATAATACAGATGATGCTCTATGTCAGGCATAAACGATACCTGCAATGACAACATATGAGGCCTCCGCCTCGGGTCTACCTGGGAACGACTAACACTGGGCCCCTCCATGACCAGACTGTGATCCACCTCTCGTACTCTGGGACCCACCCCTAGAAATCTGAAGACCACCATGGCCTGACTGAGCACCGCCTCTCTAGAAGCACCACCTCGGCTACCTGAAGATGCCGGAGTCCTCTTGAACTGATGACCTTGCCTGGGTCGTGGACACTCTCTAGTAAAATGACCGAGCTCTCCACATAAAAAGCAACCTCTAGGAATCGGAGTCCGATGAACTGAAACTGAAGACCCAGCTGGAGCAACCTTGTCAACTGGTCGAGAAAATGAGCTCTCAGAGACCCTCTTTCTGGATGGCCCACTAGAAGAAGCCTGCAATGCTGAGCGCACAAGGCAGCCAGAATAGGGCTGATACTGCCTAAAAGACTGTCTAGCGCCCCTCGAGCTGGAATCACTATAACCTCAAAACTGTCGCTGCCTCTTCTCACTAACCCATACAAAAGTGCGGGCCTTAGTAGCCTCGACTAAAGAAGCATACTCAACAATGGACTAGAAGGAACTACCCATAGCCTCAAGCTGAAGACATGGAATCTGAAGTGCAGTAGAGAGCCCACCAACAAATCGCCTAATCCTGTCAGGATCAGTAGGAATCAGGGGTTCTGAATAACGGGCCAAATACAAATAGCGAGTCATATAAGCCTCAACAGACAATACCCTCTACTGTAAGTGGAGAAAATCATCTCTACGTGTCTCTGTTAAAGCCCGAGGCACAGACTTCACAAGGAAGGCCCGATAAAACTATATCCAAGTAAGTGGAGGAGAACCCTCTAGTCTGCAAGAAATGAAATACCTCCACCAGGTCTTCGCGTCTCTACGAAACTGGTAAGACACACAATCGACCCTGTCGGTCTCAATAATCCCCATTCTATGCAGTAACTAGTGCATGTCTAATATAAACTCATATGCATCCTCTCCAGAAGTACCAGCAAATCTCGGTTGCTCCATCTTTCTGAATCTCCCTACTAGCTCCCGATCAGCCAAGGTCATAACAGGGCCTACCATATGTCTAAGATCATCTCCCGAGGCCAGCACTGCATCCATCCATGGAGCTACAGCAGCAGCAGGATGCGCTGCACAGGTTTGCCTCTGCTCGGGGGTCTTCGTCCCACATCTAGTCTGCTATCCTCCGCTCGGATTAGTAACACCATCTGCTACCTGCTGGGCATCCAAATTAAGTAGAACAGGATCCATTGTATCCTACATAGTCTGCTCTGAAGTGATCTCGCGGTGTACCCGTGCTGGAGCCTCATCATCCTCAGGCTCTGGGGATGGAGATCTCTCACGCTGCTGCCCTACCGCAGGAGCCCTACCCCTGGCTGGGGCAGCCCCATGGCCTCTAGCTCGACCTCATCCTCTAGCTATCACTCGTCCCCTAGTGCCAGCCGTAGCTACAAGCTCCAGCACCTGGTCTCGGGCTATCGTAGCTCGAGTCCTAGCCATCTGTGAGAGAAGAGATAAGAGTCAGATACTAATTCAATTGTTCCAGATACCAATTAGAATAAAGTAGCATGAAAGAATGAAAGAATGTGAAGTTTCCTAATGTCCTATAGTCTCTCGCAGATAAGTACGAAGCTCATTGTACCTATTACACCCCAAAAGTTTTCACGTCGTTTGTAAACTAACTTAAGCTCTAAGAGGTCATGGAACCCTTATAAGGTGAAGGAGTTGTTACACCTCAGAAATTTCTCCGTGAACGTACAATGAGTAGACCAACGAAGTGTATGAGCGTGCGATATTTTACTAAGTAGGGAATGGCTATTTATGAATTTTGGAAATGATAAAGTTACAGATCTGCACTTCGACCCAGTTGGTCGTAAAATAGAATACGGCCCGTAAAGTAGTTTACGGACCGTAAACTGCCATCGTCCTTCAACATTCCAAAAACTTCAACCTTCTGCCAAATGACGAAATGGTTAAATACGACTCAGAATACGGACCGTAAAGTGAAATATGGCCCGTAAACTGTGACCGTAAACCACCATGACTCCAGCAAACCTTTCTGTTTCCGATATGCTTAAATACGATCATGAAGGATGGACCGTAAACCAGAATACGGCCTATAAACTAGGTTTACGACCACTGTGCATCCCGACTACTGTTCATAAAAATCAGATTTTGTGATTAATATAAGGGACCCTTTTCATTCATTTTCATTTCATTTCTCATCTACACAACTCATGAGAACTCTAGAACATTCCAAACATTTCATCCACAAGAATTCAAGGGAAACTAGTGGTCAACTACATGAAATCCATGGAAATAAGGGTGGGAAGCTCATCAAAGTTCATCTACACTAAGGAATTGCAAAGGAAGTGAAATGGGGTTTTTGTCATAAAAGAGTGTTGTTGCTCAAGGCTTGTTCCAACACTACCCAGGGTAAGTTTGATGACCTTATCATGATGATTGAAGCATTAATACATTGAAACACTTGGATTATAGAAAAGTGTAGTAAATGGGTCATAGAATGTGAATAGTGCCATAATTATAGTTGGATTGAATTATGAATGTTGATGTGTTGAGAGTATAAAGATGTTATAAATGACGTGTATTCCATGAAATGGGTGTGATATATGAGAAAATGTGATGATGAGCTAAAACCCATAAATGTGGAGAAATTGGAGAAAAGTGGGGGAATGTGGTAAATGTAGATAAATGATGATTGTTGAACACAATATTGTGAGCGTTTGGGAGTTACTATAGAATATGGGAAAAGTAGTATTAACAAGGAAGTACTGCCCAAATTTTCCCTAGAATTAGTAACGCGTTCTTATAGTCGAATTAACTAACATAAATGCGAATTCTCTTTGAAGGTAGAAACGTGATATCGAAGGAGAGCAAGCGATAGCTTAGTTAAAAGTCAAAGGTATGTGAGGATAGTCCCTTCTTACTAATGGCATGAATCTCTTAGCATAATTTTCCTCCTCTTCATGAGTCCCTATATTCCGGAAAGCTAAAAGCCTATATCCATGAAGGGTAATATAAGATAAGAGATATGATATGATGATCTTAAAATGGCGTGATATTATTTATTGCTCACACTCACCTTATATGTTAGTTCCTTCAAGGTGAGGCAGGATGCCGATAGTTTCTCCATAATGAAATCGGGGGATCACGACCTTACGTCACCCCGATAAAGTAAAATTATTCATAAGCCTTATGCATGTATTGTGATAAGTGTATTATGATGAGCATGTATGATGATGATATAACACCGTGCCTAGTTGGCCGGGCAGTCACCGCTAAGGCGGGCAACTATACGATACACCATGGCCAAATGGCATGGGCAGATACCACTAGTGGGCGGTATGAGATGATACCCCAGACGCGGGAGGCCTGGGCGCAGGCTAATGTTATGATTATCACACTAATTCGATATGGACGGGCAGCTTATACATTGTGCATACATGATATGATGATGAGTATGAGTAAGACAGCATGACTTCAATCTTTATGCATGACCGTCAGATATAGATGTTCCATATTGATATTTCCATTATGTCATTGTTCTATTTCTTTGTTTATGCCTCTCATACTCAGTACAATGTTCGTACTGACGTCCGTTTTCTTTGGACGCTGTGTTCATGCCCACAGGTAGACAGGGAGGAGAGCTCGACGCAGACCAGCAGTAGCTGTCAGCAGATTGAAAGCACTCCTTTGTTCGGAGGTGCTTATGACGATTCGTCTGTGTATATTCATGTATATGTATTTTTGGGCATGGCGGGCTCTTGTCCCGTCCTTATGTTTAGTATTCCAGTAAAGGCTCGTAGATGTGCAGTGTGGGTTAGATGGTCTCACGAGATGCTATTATATGTATATATATTATTTTGATGGCCGAGAGGAAAATGTATTTAAAAAGTATTTATGTTTCCATATAAAACATGATTTTCCTACAATTTGAGTATAAAGCTGATAAAAGACCATTAAATGAGCAAGATAAGTAGTAGCGCGAGTGGTGCCGGTGGCTAGCACCGGGTACCCGTCACGGCCCCTAGCTAGGTCGTGACATGAGTATTCTTAACAAGTGTTAAGAAAGTGTCTAAAGGTTCTGGGATCGAGCAATTGAAGAAAATAAGTTTGTAAACAATTTGGGAAAAATTTGGCAGATATTTTGGATCAAATTTATAAAGGTATGTCTCCTGGGATATCAGGAGTTTTGAGGCGTTTCAAAAACCTAAAATGAAGTTTGTCGATTTTAGCTTCAAACGCAACAAACCATTTGTCAATACAACATTAGAGTAGGGAGTAATGGGTGTTTTAAGGTGGACTGCCAGAAGCCTGCGAATCTACGCGAATTCTCTAGAAACTCACATAAGACCCACTAATTCAGCCCAATGGAGCCTAACCGACCCACACACCTATAAATACCCCTGTAACTCATCATGTTTCATCAAATTTTTACCATTTCTCATCTCCACACCTCTCTAGAACTTCCCACAACATTCATCCAATATCCGAACCTCCCTAAACATTTCTCAAATCCTCTAGAACATTCTTCCAACTTCCACAATATGCACATATATGGTTACAAGCATATATGAAAATTTTGGTCATTTTTATTTAATTTTGAACAAAGCCCCAAGTCCTAGGAAGTCCTGGAAACTTCTCCAAACATATTCCAACATATTTCCAAGCCCAAACCAAGGATCAAAGAGAAGGTTAAAGTGGTGAAGGGTTCTACACTTGTCTCCTCTTCTTGAAGATGTTTAGGTGAGTATTTTTAAGGTGGTGAAACCATATAATTGAAGTGTTCTTGAATTTTGAGGTAAGATTTCATATTAGTTTCATGTTTATGAGTTTGTTTGGTAATTATTTTAAGATTTGAGGAGAAACTTTTTGGAGGAAAAGTTCAAACATGCATTTGATGATATTTTGAGTTGTGTATTAACTTGAGTTATAATTATTAGTATGTTTTGACCATAATCTTATTATGAAGGATAATAATGATGTTAAGGAATTGTCGTATACGAGTGCATAAGGGGTTGTATGAAGTTGTTGTTATGGATTGATTATGAAAAGAAGGTTTGGGATTGAATTTAGTATAGTTTGAATGTAATCTTTTGATTATGGAATTGGTGATTTTTTTTGTGCTTTTGGAGTTGTTTTGAAAATAGGAGGGAGTAGAAGATATAGGGGAAATGCTGCCCGAATTTCAGCAGATTCTAAAGGGGTTTAATTTGAAGGCTTAAGATAAGCATGTGACGATAAGCCTATCAATAGTATGAATTCTCTTGAATGTAGATTTACAAGCTTGGGAGGACAAGCATTAAGTAGTTAAAGTTATGGCAACCGAAAAGGTATGTTAATGCTAGTCCCTTTCTTTCTAAAGGCGTGATTCTTTCCTTATGAACCCATACATGTTTTCCATAACATCCTTATTCCCAAAAAAGCTAGAAGTTCATGATTCTCAAAGTTCTTATATTGCTAAAGATAGATGTTTCTTATGATAATAATGATGATGATGATGATCCCATTCCTAGAGATTCCAAAGTTTACAGTCTTGATGCAATTATGAGATTATTGAGCTTATTTCATGATTTCCTTTATTTTATTCATGGTTGTTGATCTCACCTTCTGATAATTGTTCCTCTAAGGTGAGATACAGTGATGATGATTGCTCCATAATATAACTTGGATATTACCAACCTTACGTCACTCCGATAGAGTCGTAACATTTAATTGGGCTCTCGTGCATGTTATATGTATTTATATATGTGTAATTTAGATACTTACTGAGCCTTAACAGCCGGTCAAGATACTATACATTTATTACCGTGCCTTAATGGCCGAGCAAGATACTATATATATATTACCGCACCTTAACGGCCGGGCAAGATTATATACATATATTACTGTGCCTTAACGGCCGGGAAAGATACTACATATATACAACACCGAGCCTCAATGGCCAGGCAAGATACTCTCTCTCTCTCTCTCTCTCTATATATATATATATATATATATATATATATATATATATATGGAAAAGTTTGTTTTTAAAAAAAGTTAAGCATGCACGACATCCGCCTTAAAAGGGCATTCAGAGGCTTAGGTTGATCTCTTTTATAATACTTTATCTTCATACTTTAATTATGTTGTTATTCATGCCTTACATACTCAGTACATTATTCGTACTGACGTCCTTTCTTGTGGACGTTGCGTTCATGCCCGCAGGTAGATAGGTAGGCGGATCTGATCCTTAGGGGCTTCATCAGCGGAGTCTTAGGAGTGCTCCATTTGCTTTGGAGCAGCAGTCTATTGGTATTGCTCTTTGTTTATATACTTGGGCATGGCGGAGTCCTACCCCGTCATTATGGATTTTGTATTTTATATAGAGGCTCGTAGATAGATGTATGTAGCTAGATGTCCCATAACCTTACCAGTTCATATTGTTGTATAATATTTTAGCAGCCTTGTCGGCTTATAATGATGGGCATAGTTGGTTATGATTATATAGAAATGTGTCGTTATCTTGTGGCATGTGCCCTTACAGACCATGATACCCATGATCTATCTTTATGGTCCACCTAGAGATGATTATGAGATACACGTTCAAAGGTGCTCGGTAGGTTAGCTCTGGGTGCTCGTCATGGCCCCCTGGTTGGGTCGTGACAAAAGTGATTTCAGAGCAGTTCGTCCTATGGTATGTCTATGTGCCGTGTCCAGTAGAGTCTTGTTTATAGGTGTGAAGCGCACCATACTTATAAACAGGAGGTTTCAGGGCATTTAGGAATAATCGACCTTCTTTCTTATCTTAGATCGTGCCATAGAGCTAAATTATAGGATGTGATGTCCCTGATTCTAACCCTAAATGTTTTGATTGTGGATAAGGAGTTGATTATGCTGCTATGAGGTAATTGATGAGAATTGAAGTTGATACTCCGAAAGGTATGTTTCTTGCCTTACTGATATTGATAGACTTTGATATAAGAACTTGAGCTAGATGTTACGGGTAATTGCAATCACTCTGTGAGGCATTGGATGTGTTTTCTGTGTTGTGTGTAGGAATGAGGCAGTAAGAAGTATAGAGGAAACTCTGCCGAAATATTTACAAATTGAATTGTTTGAATATCTATGCTATAGAGAAAGAATGAAGGGAAAAGGTGACAATTGGATGTTTGGTAAGTTATGATTGAATGAACAATTATGAGACGCTTTCAAAGAGAAGTTTTAGAATGATTTTAATTTAATTTAAGGGAAGGACCCTGGAGGGGAAAATGATTAGTAATTAAAGGAACTTGAATGAGTTGCATTCGAGATTTCGGAGAATTGAGACTCATTGAAGATATAAGGAAAGTTGACACTAAGAATTCAAATGCAGTATTACGATTTATAGATTGGTGAGTAAGAGATAACGAAAAGATATTGATATGGGAAAGGAAGTTAACGAGTAGGGGGAAAGTTTTACTCTAGAAGTTTATATATGTACGTAAGATCAGGACGGGTTGATGACAGGCACACAGACTCGTTTCATCGGACTTTCCTAAATGATGTGAGTTTACATTGGGATTCAGAAGTCACCAGTCATTCGACTTCAAGGGGATTCTGAGTATTTGATAGTTGGTACTATTCTGAGAATCATTATGGCCAAGATACTTAGGGTATTAATGACGACCTTAAACTCAAGAATGAGAAATGGTTAGGTAAGTTGGATTGCAATTATGATTGTCTTCTGGATTGTTTATATAACCTCTAAATGTGATGTTGCTTGGCCGACGAAGGAAGTAGAGATTGTATCAACCTTAGGAATATGTGGTGTATTTCTGGCTAATCCTCATAAGAAGGCTTCACCTCAATTTTTTTCAGAAGGGTGTTGTGAAGGTCATTTGAAGATAGAGAAATTAGGTGCGATGTCGGTTTATGTGTAAGGAGAGAATAGAGTAGGTGTACAAGTAAAGATAAAATATCGCAAGGATCAACTTGGTTGCTACAGGAAAGTAAAGGATGCGAGGTTGGTTATCTTAGACAAAGAGAGAGGGTACAAGTACGAGTAAAGATTTTTGAGTAAAGTTATATCGCCAGGATTTACAGTTAGGACGTAGAAAGATATGCTAGGAAGAATACCTACAGATTTAGACATACGAAAAAAAATGAGAAAACAGAATAGTCCGAGGGAAATTAGGAGCATATGAGATTTACAATTAGAATTTTGAAATGATCACGAGGTATGAGTCTAGCTAGCTTTGCAAAAAGAGAGGGGAGATGTATTAAAGCCACAGATTCAGGACAAAATCAAATGGCAACGGGATATCTCACAAGAAAAGGTATTGAAAAGTGATAAAAAGATAATGTTACATATCGGAATTTCGGGTTGTTGTGCGGTGAATAGACTAATGCGAGTTAAGGTGTACACGATGTCCCTAAAGGTAAGAAGGGATACTTAATGATTCTAATTAAGATTCCAAAGACATTTGAGGCAAGAGAATAAAGTTCATTGAAGGAAGTGGAGTATAAGTCGTGTTTTGGAAAGGTTTTGCAAACCATCGAGTTAAGGATTATTTAGTAATGTCTTGAGGAGAGGTTATAAGCCTCCTTAGAGGGCTAATGAAGTATTAAATAAGTGTTAAGAAGGTTCCATATGGATATGAGATCAAACGAATCAATTAGAACAATTTTGGAAGAGGGTGAGTTATACGACCAATTATGCGGTCTGTATAACTTCATATGGTCCATATAATAGCCCGTTTAACAGTCACAGTGCAGGGACATCACTGGAAGTATTATATGGTCACTTATACGGACCGTATAAGTGTCCGTATAATCCATTACGAGCAACTTCTAAATTTTTATAAATATAAGACCCAAGTCCTTATTTCTAATTTTCCACCTTCTCCACACTTCATGAGACCTCTAGAATATTCCATACACCTTATTAACATAAATTCTAGAGAGATCAAAGATATATCATCAAGAACCAAGGGAATCAAGTGAAGAGAAGATTACTAGGGTTTGTGAAAGCCAAGCTTCCTTTTGGAATTGAAGTTGGGGCTTTCTCAAGTGGAGTATCTTCATTCAAAGGTCATTACTATATAATCAAAGGTGAGTTTTTCAACTATCTCATGTTATTAAAAGTATTAAGTGGTTGAAAGACTTGGATTAGAGAAGAAAGTAGAATATGAGCTCAAAATATGGAAGTAATGGTATTTTGGGTAGTAAGTTCATTTGAGTCATGATTCTTAGAATGAGATGAGCATCATCTTGTTGTGAATGCTACTAATAATGTTAAGGAAGTATTATATGAGAATGAACATGGTATTGTGTTGTAGCTATGCTTGTGGATGATTTGGAAAGGGGATTGTGAGGATTGAATAATATTTAACTTGAAAAAGTTTATTGATTACGATATTATGGGTGTTGTTATTGATGTTTGGGAGCTGTTTAGTATATGGAGAAAGTTGGTGAAACAAAAGAAACGCTTCCCAATTTTCGTTAGCTCTTAGTCACTTTAGTTAGACTCAAACATATTCCGAATGATCTAACCTTAGTACGAATTCTCTTGAATGTAGAGTTGTGAGCTTGGAAGGAGAACGCTTAGTCGTTAAGGAGACGTAAAGGTATGTAAGGCTAGTCCCCTTCTTTCAAAGGCATGACTTCTATATTATGATTTCATCCCTATATTTCCATGACCTTCTTACATCCCAAAAGATGAAAATTAAATATTCTTAAGAGCTTCTTAGGAGATAGTGATGAGATATGTTCCATGATAATGATGATGATAATGATGCTATGCTGAGCTTGATATTCTTCTCTTTATGATTTCATTGATGTCATTTCTTGTTGTTACCTCACCTCATGATATTAGTTCCTTTAAGGTGAGACATAGTGATGAGGATTATTCCATAATGTAATCGGAGGTTCCCGACCTTATGTCACTACGATAGAGTTACAGCTTTTATTTTAGCTCCCAAGCATGCTTCATATTATGTATATGTAAGATTATACCGCGCCTATTTGGCCGGGCAGTCACCACTACGATGGGCGTAGTGGGCAGCTATGATGATGATTACACCATGCCTATATGGCCAGGCAAACACCACAAGTGGGTGGCTTGAGATGTTTGCCCAGGACGCGGGAGGCCCGAACGCGGGAGGCCCGAACGCTGGCTAATGATGATCACACCGTACCTATATGGTCGGGCAGTTTATATATATGTATACAAGATATGATGTTTTTCTTTGTTAGCATGCATGACTCCGCCTTAAGAGGCAATCAGTTGCAGGTTATCTCTTTATCCTATGGGCTTTTATTTCTCTATTATGTTATTGTACATGCCTTGCATACTCAGTACATTGTTCGTACTGACGTCCTTTTCTTTTATGGATGTTGTGTTCATGCCCACAGGTAGAGAGGTTGTTGTGCGATGAATAGACTAATGCGAGTTAAGGCGTACATGATGTCCCTAAAGGTAAGAAGGGATACTTAATGATTCTAATTAAGATTCCAAAGACATTTGAGGCAAGAGAAGAAAGTTCGTTGAAGGAAGTGGAGTATAAGTCATGTTTTGGAAAGGTTTCGCAAACCATCGAGTTAAGGATTATTTAGCAATGTTTTGAGGAGAATTTATAAGGCTCCTTAGAGGGTTAATCAAGTTTTAAATAAGTGTTAAGAAGGTTCCATAAGGATTGGAGATCAAACGAATCAATTAGAACAATTTCGGAAGTGGGTGAGTTATACGACCAATTATACGATCAGTATAAATTTATACGGTCCATATAAAAGTCACAGTGAAGCGTCATCACTGGAAGTATTATACGGTCACTTATACGGACCGTATAAAACTATACGGACCGTATAAGTATCCATATAATCCATTACGGGCAGCTTCTAAATTTTTATAAATATAAGACCCAAGTCCTTATTTCTCATTTTCCACCTTCTCCACACTTCATGAGACCTCTAGAATATTCTATACACCTTATTAACATAAATTCCAGAGAGATCAAAAGATTTATCATCAAGAACCAAGAGAATCAAGTGAAGAGAAGATTATTAGGGTTTGTGAAAGCCAAGATTCCTTTTGGAATTGAAGTTGGGGCTTTCTCAAGTGGAGTATCTTCATTCAAAGGTCATTACTATATAATCAAAGGTGAGTTTTACAACTATCTCATGTTATTAAAAGTATTAAGTGGTTGAAAGACTTGGATTAGAGAAGAAAGTAGAATAGGAGCCCAAAATATGGAAGTAATGGTATTTTGGGTAGTAAGTTCATTTGAGTCATGATTCTTAGAATGAGATGAGCATAATCTTGTTGTGAATGCTACTAATAATGTTAAGGAAGTATTATATGAGAATGAACATGGTATTGTGTTGTAGGTATGTTTGTGGATGATTTGGAAAGGGGATTATGAGGATTGAATAATGTTTAACTTGAAAACGTTTATTGATTACGATATTATGGGTGTTGTTATTAATGTTTGGGAGCTTTTTAGTATATGGAGAAAGTTGTTGAAACAAAAGAAACGCTTCCCAATTTTCGTTAGCTCTTAGTGACTTTAGTTAGACTCAAACATATTCTGAATGATCTAACCTTAGTACGAATTCTCTTGAATGTAGAGTTGTGAGCTTGGAAGGAGAACGCTTAGTCGTTAAGGAGACGTAAAGTTATGTAAGGGTAATCCCCTTCTTTCAAAGGCATGACTTCTATATTATGATTTCTTCTCCATATTTCCATGACCTTTTTCCATCCCTAAAGATGAAAGTTAAAGATTCTTAAGAGCTTCTTATGAGATAGAGATGAGATATGTTCCATGATAATGATGATGATAATGATGCTATGGTAAGCTTGATATTCTTATCTTTATGATTTCATTGATGTCATTTCTTGTTGTTACCTCACCTCATGATATTAGTTCCTCAAGGTGAGACATAGTGATGAGGATTATTCCATAATGTAATCGAAGGTTCCCGGCCTTACGTTACTCCGATAGAGTTACAGCTTTTACTTAAGCTCTCATGAATGCTTCATATTATGTATATGTAAGATTACACCGCGCCTATTTAGCCGGGCAGTCAGCACTATGATGGGCGTAGTGCTATGATGATGATTACACCGTGCCTATATGGGCGAGCAGACACTACTAGTGGGCGGGTTGAGATGTTTACCCTTGACGTGGGAGGCTCGGATTCGAGAGGCTCGGATGGGGCTAACGATGATCACATCATACTTATATGGTTGGGCAGTTTATATATATGTGTAGATGATATGATGTTTTTCTTTGTTAGCATGCATGACTCCGCCTTAAGAGGCTATCAGTTACAGGTTATCTATTCATCCTATATGCTTTTATTTCTCTATTACGTTATTGTACATGCCTTGCATACTCAGTACATTGTTCGTACTGACGTCCTTTTATTTTATGGATGTTGTGTTCATGGCCACAGGTAGACAGGGGGACGGACCGGACTCCTAGGAGCCTTATCAGCAATTGTACAGGAGCACCCCACTAATCCGGAGGTGCAGCCTATTGGTATATTTTTTTTATGTATATATTTGGGGCATGGCGGGGTCTTGTCCCGTCTATTTTATTTCAGTACTCTAGTTAGAGGCTCGTAGATACTTATGTAAGGGTAATAGATGTTGTGTGACCCCCTTAGTGTATGTTTTGTACATCATTTTTGTAGCCTTATGGGCCTATGGGTATATATATATATATATATATATATATATATATATATATATATATGTTTTTGGGAGGCATTTAGCGATCATTCATAGTAAGTCTTGACTTGAGAAATTTCATACATATGTTCAGGTCAGATGTGATAATTAGCATGATGAGTGGTGCTCGGTAGCCAACTCTAAGTACCTGTCATAGCTCACTAGTTGGGTCGTAACAGATAAGTCATGAGTGGCTACATCGAGTAGTATGTATACCCTTATGATTGATTTTACGACATGTTAAAAGTAGTGATTGTGTTGTATGTCAAAATTAAGGTAGCAAACGCTGCAGAGAGAATTAGGATTAGGGTTCCTCGAGAAATAAAGTCAGACAGTGGTAACACGACCAAAAATATAGGAACGAGCATTAAGAAAAAAGAAGGCTATGATATCATAAAGGGGGGAAGATGAGACAAACAAGTATTAGATTACAAGTATCCTTTGTTAAAAGATGGAAATATGGTAATAAAGTAATTGGAAACTACCTCAAAGGGATGTTACACTAGCAGGCTGATAAGATGAAAGGACGATTTGATGATAAACACAACCAGTCAGTCATGTGCATGACTAAGCGTTACATCTCGGAAATTTTGGATTGTTGCCTTGTGAGTAGGCTAACGTGAGCTTAAGGTGATTATGAAATCCATACGAGATTAAGGGAAGTGATAGATATCTTAAAGTGCGCACCATAAGATGTGAAAGTTATATGTATATATGAGCCTAAGTTCGTTAAAGTAAGGGAAATGCAAGACTTGTTTAGAGGGGTTTTCGTGATAGTTGATTTGTTACATATTTAGTAACGTCTTGAGGGGCTACTATAGGGCCTATTGTATGGTTAATGAAGTGTTATATAAGTGCCAAGAAGGTTCCACGAGGATTGGAAGTCAAACGAATCAACGAGAGAAACTTTCGGATAACAGTAGGTTATACGACAACACATACGGCCCGTATAACTTTATACGGTCCATATAAGGGGGTCCTTATAACATGACCCTTACAGAGAGGGGTATTTCATGGTGGTATCATATGGTCCACTAATACGGACCGTATAAGTCCATCGGGCAGCTTTTATTTTTTTTGTATAAATAGATGACCCTTGTTCTTTTATTTCATTTCCCACATTTCCAAAAGTCTTGAGAGCTCCAAACCCTTCTTCAAGAATATTCCAATCTAACCCAAGAGAAAACAAAGATCAAATAGCAAGAATTGATGTGTTCATGTGTTGGAAGGCTCACTAGGGTTAATAGGCTTCAAGAACAACTTGAGTATTGAAGCTAGGGTTTTCACTCAAGGTGATATCTTGCTCCAAAGCCCATTCTTATAATATAAAAGGTTAGTTTTCATGCTTATTTAATGTTATCAATAATGCTTGGTTGTTGAACAACTTGGATAGAAGAAGAAGGTAGAAAATGAAATCTAAATGTAGCTTTTATGATGTTTTTGAGTAGTAAGCTAACTTAAGTTATGATTCTTAGTATAATATGGATATAATATTGTTATGGAAGGTAATAATGGTGATGAGGAAGCGTTGTATGAAATTGTGAGTTGGGTTGGTGTGAAGTTGTTAGTATAAGTTGAATATAAGAATGAATTTTATAGACTTAATGTAATGTGAGTACTTGATTATGATATTATGGATGTTATTATGGTTATTTGGGAGTTGTTTTGTAATATGGTTGAAGTTGATGAAATGTCACACTCCAATCCTGATAGGGCATGATGGGCACCCGACCCCTTACTCAGAGCCGAGCGAACCTGTTGGTTCTCGTTATGTTCATAACCTTACTGGACTCTTAAATCACGAAATAAAATGCATAATGAAAGCTTTTCAAAAACATTCTTTTCGTCGTTCTCAAATCAAATAAAATCTGTAATCATATGAAATTTGTAACATAATGCATAATGATACGTCGGCTTGCAGAGCCGTTTACAAGACTGACATGCTATATACGTGACTCTGTCAGCAAAGTCTCTAACATCAATCAAATACCATAACATAGATACTCTGACTCGGCAACACTCCGGAAGGAAATGGAGCTTGCCAATCCAGCTGGAACATCTTCTAGCAATATCCTCTACTCATCTGTATACACCTGCGTGGCATGAACGCAGCGTCAACAAGAAGGGACGTCAATACAAATAGTGTACCGAGTATGCAAGGCATTAATAATACTATAAGATCATAGTAAGAGACGTAAAGCACAGCACGGCATAGAGTAAGGAAATAACCTGTACCTCTGTTGCCTCTTAAGGCGGATATCATGCATGCTAACCTTACCTTTTGAAACAACATATAAATATTTACAAGTAAACTGCCCGACCATATAGGTACGGTGTAATGTTGCTCGGCCATTTAGGCACGGTGTGATCGTCATTAGCCCGTGTCCGGAGTAATCATAAACTACCCACTACAGTGGTGTGTCTGCCCGACCGCCTATTGGACGGCACGGTGTTATACTGCCCGGCCATGTAGGTGCAGTGTTATTAAAATACATACATAATTACAAAGCATGCATGAGAGCCCAAGTGAAAGCCACAAGTCTATCGGAGTGACATAAGGTCAGTATCCTCCGATTATATTATGGAATAATCATCATGGCTTTGTCTCACCTTGAAGGAACAATTATTATAAGGTGAGACTATCAATGAAGAATAGCATCAAGAGAAAACATAGAATAGGATCATAAATCTCATAAGGCGTCGATTCATATACTTTGGAATCTTTAAAAATAATCATCATCCATGAATAAAATTGAGAAATAAAGAAGATAGCTCAACATTCTTATATCGTCATTGAAATCGTAAACTTGGAACCTTTAAACATGAAATCGTTCTCATCATAGTCACCATAGAAAAATATTCTCACCTTTGGCATCATTGTCATCATGATAAAAACATGTCCATCCTTGTTATCATAAGAGCTTACAAAATCATAAACCTCTGTTTTGGAAAAATACGGACATTTTGGAAAAATATTTACGGGTTTTCAGGAAGGGAATCATGCCTTGGAATCATAGACTTTTAACCTTTGAAAACAAGGAAGATATGGAAACATTTATGAAGTCATAACATAGGAATCATGCCTTTGAAAGATAGGGACGAGCCTTAACATACCTGGAAGCTCGCTTCTCGACTTTCCAACCTACCTCCTGTCTTGAAGTCTACATATAAAACCATTCATTCTATTGTTAGGCTCGTTGTTATATTCTTATCCTAAGCCTCCAAATAAATCTTGCTAGAATCTGCCGAAATTTCGGCAGCATCTCCTCTATTTATATGCCTAGCCCAAAATCTCAATTCAGCAGCCAACAACAACAAAAACAATACCAACATCAATAACATCATTTCCATCACCAATATGTACCATAAAACAGCCCACACGCTATTTTCCAACTTCCATAACTAACCAACTTACTACACAATTATTTCACGACTTTATCTTCGCGAATGAACTGGTATCAACGTAATTAGATGAAGATTCATACCTTGTTCTCGTTGAAATAGCAAGATCTCCAATATCCTCTTTGAGTCCACGCTAGAATCCACCACACCACAATGCTAGAATCACGACCACGCGCTATCCGAACCTAAACTAATACTCCGTCGCTTAAAAATTGCTCACTTTTTGTTTCCCTCTCTCTCTCTCTTCAATTTCTGGAAATTTCTAGCAAAATCTGGTGAAAAAAAGGGGTCCTTACCCTTTTTATAAGGGTCAAATTCGTGTCGGGTTCACTGTAGCAGGTCGGTATTGTAGCAGCACTGTAGCAGGTCGGTAGTGTAGCAGTACTGTAGCCCGCTTTTCTGCTCTGTCAGCTGAACTTCTAACATCTATAATTCTCTACGCCGAAGTCCAATTGACGAGCGGTTTGTTGCGTTGGCAACTAGACCCGAAGAACGTCATTTTATGCTTTTGTTTCACCTTAAAACACTTCATATGCTAAGAGATATACGTCCCCCAAGTTGGACCAAAATTTGCACACAAAACATTACCCATCCTTTCTCCGAAGTCGTACTACTTCGTTTCTTCCACTCATTTCCTTATAAAACCTTTCGGTATATCTTATATACATCCTTCACTTATTAAATATACTTGATAACTCTTGCTCCTTATATTCCAAAGTGGTTTTACTTAACCCTAACTCAACGTACTTATATTTCAAATTTGGTAAGTGCTCTTCGAAGATACGAGGTGTAACATCCTTCCCCCCTTAGAAACATTCATCCTCGAATGTTTAAACTAGTCTCGTACTCTGTCCATGATCCCATTCTCGGGTACATCCCTTCATTGGATCATTCTTCCTTTAATGCTATCATAATCGATGCACTATTGCATCTATTTTCTACGACCTGATCATTTATTTGTCCAGCTCGCGCTGTTTTGTAGTCTCCCTTTACTGGGTGATCATACCATAGTAAGCATCGTAGTTATTCCAATATATTTTCAATCTTTGTCCCCTTCACTGGAATATCGTTCAATTTCTTTTCTTTTTCGCGAATTAATTTCAGTCCAATCTCAAAAGATACCCTTCAATCACGCTATTCCTTTGCTGACTAACCCTTAGATCTTATTGAACTTGCTTCTACAAAAATTCTCATTTCAAACTACATTTCTTTTTCATATCTGAGTGTGTTTAGAATCTTTGCACTCTATTCACTCGACTTCTTCTTATGAGTCTTACCTTACGGTGCCTTCAAAACAAATCCACACTTTGATCTTCAATCCTTACTTTCAATTTTAAGCATAATACGTTCCTTTCATCGATTCACTTAATGTCCATACTAAAATGTATAACGATAACAACTATATCATTTCCGTATAACTCTCACTTTTCGTTTTAGGGTCTATGCTTGTCACATCTTAGGATTCGTCATTTCAATCTCTACACTTATGCTTTTCTTACTTGTTTCCCCCCTTTTAGGGTCTTACTTATATCATTCGCAAATCCATTACCTCACCTACAATCTTGAATTCATGTATCCTTTTCCTCAATTCCCTTAAACCGTCATCTGTCTTATCAAGGATCTAAGTCTCATGCGCAACTAATACCCCTTGTACGTCATACTCTTTTATTCTTGTGTTGTACTCAGCATTGATTTCAAAGACAATCATAATCATATCTTTACTTGTTATTGGTGATAGCCTTACTTTATCGCTTTATCGTCATGTGGTGAACTCGTAACTCATAGCCACATTTTTCTTTCCAGCTTATTCCTTTATGTCTTTACTTGTTCTGTCTTAGTATAGGGTATCCATAGGAGACGCATCTTCCTTTTCTCATAATACGACTACTTCTTAAGCTTGTGTACTTCGCATGTTTCCTTTTCTTTCTATACCCATACTTACTCTGTTTTATAATTAATCCTTTATTCCTCGCACAAGGAACCCTATTCTTAACTCAGTACTGCTTTGTCCTTCAAAATATATTACTTCTATACAATTCATCCTTCACTTCCAACACTTATCCTACTCATTCCCTCTCATCCTTATTATGCTGATCATTTTCCTAACAATTGTTCTATTTAGTCATTCATCTTTCCGTAGTCTTAGTCCTTTACATCCAGCCAAAATATCATTCGTGATCTCGATTCTCCGCCACTCCTTTGCTATGTCACCTTTCTCTGATTTATTTTTTGAGTTGACTTCCTCTTCCCTCATGCTTGCTATCACTCCTGTCATTGCGAAACCTCTATGTTGAACTTTCCCTAACAAGGTCTTATGAGATTTCTTATCCACTGCTTCATGGCTCGCTTATTGGTTTCACACTTGCATTCACTCTCTATTCACATAGAACATGTCACCTCTTTAGTCGTTTCCTCGCTACACTTTACTTACTTTGTATTACAGTTCTTGCTACGTTCTCATTATATCCCAATCATAATCAATTCTATAGTGTACCACTTCTTGATCTCATTCGTAACACTGCTTATAAAACAGAATAGACCTCATGGAATAAGCATACTTCACCTGTAACTCTTTCTGATTGACCCTATTACACTTACTACATAAGTTATCTTACAAAGTTATTCACATTCGTTACAAACCTTCGTATTCTATGCCCCTGTTTCTGTCACGCTCTTACTTTATTTTACTAATAGACTCGTCGTATTTCACTTGTGGTTATCCATCCCAATCGATACTTCAGTATCACACTCCATTAGAGTTAACCTTTCTCTTTTTAAATCATATTTTTGTACTACCAATCTTCCCAATTTTCTCTGGTATTTCTCTTTACCATAAATACCGTTCCGTGTAATCATCCTTACCTTCCTCTTTCCTTTCACTTCTGGTTATCTTTTAATGCTTCTTTTCCTTTTGCACTCTAGTTCTGTCCTTGGTCTTCTTTGGATCTCAATTTCGTTATGTTCTATTTAGCTTACTCAACGATACTTTCATAGCTTGCCTTATGTCCTGTCACTCTTATCATTCCTTAACATTCTAGCTTGAGTTGCCTTGCACTTTCCCTCAATTCATCTGTAATATCATAGGCGTATGTCCTTCGTTTATCATCCTACCTTTGGCCTCAACTCTTCGTGTAGTCCCTTCATATTGTATCGCCTTATTAACGCAACTCTACTATTCCCCTCAATCCAACTTGTATACAACTATCTCCATAGCTTCGACATCTATAATATCTCAAGATTAGGTCGTATCTATATGAGTTAATACTCTTTAACTTGACTTAAATGTATAACTAATCTCATAATCCTTTCGATACTTTAATATCTTTGAATTTGTCATAATAACCTTCTCTTCGTATAACTCACCTTCCTCGCAGATCATTCTTCAGGCCATGTCAAATCCATAACTCCTCGAAAGCAACACATCCCACTTATTTTCTATCTACGATATTTCCTTTTCACGCTTCTTCCTGTTAGGTGTACCTAACCAAATGACCTGATTTTAAAAAATTCTGGCAGAGTCTCCTTTATAATTCTTACTATCCAAAACCTGCATGCAGCAAATACTAGCAATGCCTCACATGGCATCTCAATCGTACATGCAATATTCTTACCTTACCTGACACACATCCTTCGTGTCATTGCATACCTTTGTACTGATTCATTCAATTGTCCAGTTCACAAACTTATGACTGAACTCATCATCAAGAGATACATTTGATCAATTCCTGTACTTGAACTTACACTGACTTACCCCTATGTCAACCGATCCATTATCATATATATATATATATATATATATATATATATTCTGATAACGTAGCCTCAACAAAGTGACTTACCTCTGTGACTTCCCATATCATCGCTCACTTTCTCCCGTCGATACTGTGCTTCTACTGAGATCAAAGGTTCGTATAAGGAATCTCATTTCCTACGACTTGGCTCTATCACACGATCTTAGATGCGAAAGAAGAGTAACCACCCTAGATACCCCGTAGCCTCCTGTTTATAAATATGGCGCGCTTCACACCATAAACAGGACTCTACTGGACACGACTTTGCAGACAACCCCTAGGAAGAACTGTTCTGATACCAATTTGTCACACCCCAATCCTGATAGGGCATGATGGGCACCCGACCCCTTACTCAGAGCCGAGCGAACCCACTGGTTCTCGTTATGTTCATAACCTCACTGGACTCTTAAATCACGAAATAAAATGCATAATGAAAGCTTTTCAAAAACATTCTTTTCGCCGTTCTCAAATCAAGTAAAATCTGTAATCATATGAAATTTGTAACATAATGCATAATGATACGTCGGCTTGCAGAGCTGCTTACAAGACTGACATGCTATATACGTGACTCTGTCTGCAAAATCTAACATCAATCAAGATACCATAACATAGATACTCTGACTCGGCAACACTCCGGATGGAAATGGAGCTCGCCAATCCAGCTGGAACATCTTCTAGAAATATCCTCTACTCATCTGTATACACCTGCGTGGCATGAACACAGCGTCCACAAGAAGGGACGTCAGTACAAATAGTGTACCGAGTATGCAAGGCATCAATAATACTATAAGATCATAGTAAGAGACGTAAAGCACAGCACGACATAGAGTAAGGAAATAACCTGTACTTCTGTTTGCCTCTTAAGGAGGATATCAGGCATGGTAACCTTAGGCTTTGAAATAACATATAAATATTTACAAGTAAACTGCCCGACCATATAGGTACGGTGTAATGCTTCCCGGCTATTTAGGCACGGTGTGATCGTCATTAGCCCGCGTCCAGGCCTCCCGCGTCCGGGGTTATCATAAACTGCCCACTGCAGTGGTGTGTCTGCCTGTCCGCCTATTGGACGGCACGGTGTTATACTGCCCGGCCATGTAGGCGCGGTGTTATTAAAATCCATACATAATTACAAAGCATGCATGAGAGCCCAAGTGAAAGCTACAAGTCTATCGGAGTGACATAAGGTCAGTATCCTCCGATTATATTATGGAATAATCATCATGGCTTTGTCTCACCTTGAAGGAACAATTATTATAAGGTGAGACTATCAATGAAGAATAGCATCAAGAGAAAACATAGAATAGGATCATAAATCTCATAAGGCGTCGATTCATATACTTTGGAATCTTTAAAAATAATCATCATCCATGAATAAAATTGAGAAATCAAGAAGATAGCTCAACATTCTTATATCGTCATTGAAATCGTAAACTTGGAACCGTTAAACGTGAAATCGTTCTCATCATAGTCACCATACAAAAATATTCTCACCTTTGGCATCATTGTCATCATGATAAAAACATGTCCATCCTTGTTATCATAAGAGCTTACAAAATCATAAACCTCTGTTTTGGAAAAATACGGACATTTTGGAAAAATATTTACGGGTTTTCAGGAAGGGAATCATGCCTTGGAATCATAGACTTTTAACCTTTGAAAACAAGGAAGATATGGAAACATTTATGAAGTCATAACATAGGAATCATGCCTTTGAAAGAAAGGGACGAGCCTTAACATACCTGGAAGCTCGCTTCTCGACTTTCCAACCTACCTCCTGTCTTGAAGTCTACATATAAAACCATTCATTCTATTGTTAGGCTCGTTGTTATATTCTTATCCTAAGCCTCCAAATAAATCTTGCTAGAATCTGCCGAAATTTCGGCAGCATCTCCTCTATTTATATGCCTAGCCCAAAATCTCAATTCAGCAGCCAACAACAACAAAAACAATACCATCATCGATAAAATCATTTCCATCACCAATATGTACCATAAAACAGCCCACACGCTGTTCTCCAACTTCCATAACTAACCAACTTACTACACAATTATTTCACGACTTTATCTTCGCGAATAAACTGGTATCAACGTAATTAGAAGAAGATTCATACCTTGTTCTCGTTGAAATAGCAAGATCTCCAATATCCTCTTTGAGTCCACGCTAGAATCCACCACACCACAATGCTAGAATCACGACCACGCGCTATCCGAACCTAAACTAATACTCTATCGCATAAAAATTGCTCACGTTTTGTTTCCCTCTCTCTCTCTCTCTCTTCAATTTCTGGAAATTTCTAGCAAAATCTGGTGAAAAAAGGGGTCCTTACCCTTTTTATAAGAGTCAAATTCGGGTCGGGTTCACTGTAGCAGGTCGGTATTGTAGCAGTACTGTAGCACGCGTTACTGCTCTGTCAACTGAACTTGTAACGTCTATAATTCTCTACTCCGAAGTCCAATTGACGAGCGGTTTATTGCGTTGGAAACTACACCCAACGAACTTCATTTTAGGTTTTGTTTGACCTTAAAACACTTCATATGCTAAGAGTTATACGTTCCCCAATTTGGACCAAAATTTTTACAGAAAACATTACCCATCCTTTCTCCGCAGTCGTACTACTTCATTTCTTCCACTCATTTCCTTATAAAACCTTCCGGTATATCTTATATACCTCCTTCACTTATTAAATATACTTGATAACTCTTGCTCCTTATATTCCAAAGTGGTTTTACTTAACCCTAACTCAACATACTTATGTTTCAAATTTGGTAAGTGCTCTTCGAAGATACGGGGTGTAACATGAAATAGGGGAAATTATGCCCAATTTTTGTTAGATCATGAATTATTATAGTTTGAAATTAAGAGTAACATTAAGGCTTAACCATGGTATGAATCCTTCTAAATATAGATTTCTCAAGCTCGACGGTGAACGTTAAGTAGTTAAGAAGACGACGAGGTATGTAAGGCTAACCCTTCTTTCATTAAGGCATGATTCCTTTGCTATATGCCTTCTTATGGATTCCAAAATGTCTTCCAAATGACTCCATCCCTAGAATTACTAAAGCTCATGATTCTCGATATTTTCACGATGCTATTACCTCCTTTATATGATAGTTGATCCTCAAAGGAAAGATGTAACGAAAACGATGGATGATGATGTTGATGATACTTATGGACTGTTATGTATACGTTTATAAGTATGTATGGCTGTTATGTAACACCGAGCATCTATGGCCGGGTATGCGTCTATCGCGCGCACACCACTGCAGTTGGGTACGGATGACACTGAGCCTTGGTAGGCTAGGTATGTATAACACCAAGCCTTGTCATGGCCGGGTATGTGAAACACCGAACCTTCATGGCCGGGTATGGTTCTAATATATAAGTAAGCATTAGAAATGGAAGGTTCCTATTAGAAAAAGGGTAAGAAAATAGGATGGTTACCACTAGAGGTACAAATGGCTCCATTATCTCATGACTCTCCTATCTTATGTTATTTCTTATGCCTCTACTATGATGTTGATTATGCTTTACATACTCAGTACATCATTCGTACTGACAGCCTTTTATTTGTAGACGCTGCGTTATGCCCGCAGGTGGACAGGGAGACAGGCTTGATCCATAGATTACTTGTTCAGGGACTGCATAGAGGAGCTCCATTTGATCTGGAGCTGCAACTGTTGGTATTATTCTTTTGTGTATATAGATAAGGGCATAGTTGTTGATGATGATATAAATGTGTCACTTCCCAATGAGATTAGTATTATTGATGTATAGAAATCATGAGTAGGCCATGTGGCTCACCTAGATGTGAATATGAATGTACGATAAGAGGTACCCGGGTGGGCAAGCACCAGGTGCCCGTCAGGGCCCTTCGGTTGGGTCGTGACACTAAGTAAAGATTGAAAGGGAGTACACTAAGGAGGAAATTACTCAGAAATTCAAGATAAGAGTGTAATAGGAAGTTTAGAAATGAAGAAGCAGAGAATAATTGAGTATGATGGTATTCGAAGTAGATAGCAGACTAAGATAAAAGTTAAGTGAAATAGCCACCGCAAGCTAGTTATGTGGATACAAAGTTCCAGCATCACAGAACAGCTAGGAAAGCATTGTACAGGGAAGCCTTCAAGCCAAAAGTTTTCGAGCCAGAATCTAGTAACATCTTGTCGATGGAAAGAAGTGGAATTACCAATTGGGAAGGACTAAAATGAAAATGAAATATTCGGAGGAACGTGATTATTTGATGATACAAAATGTGTATGATGATGATATGAGAATTCCGGGCATAGAATATTCAGGAAATGATTAGCATGGAATTATTCAATTATCTAGTAGCTTTGGTTACCCGATTAAGATGTTCATTTCTCTACTAGCATATGAGGATCAGTATATATAGAGAAACCTAAAGGATATAGATTACTCCAGCATTCTTTACCACCTTGAGATAAGTGGGTAAGTAGAGCACACTTTTCCAACATCCAAGGGTATGTCATGAGCATGTTTATTAGAACTTTGAAGGAAATTAGGATGACCAATTAGTATGGATTGAATTTGCATATGGTATTAGTCATCATTCCAATATCCATATGGCTCATATAAAGTTCTATAAGAATGGGAGAATGTCAGATTGCTTGAAATTTGGAATCTAATTATGGAGAAATTTATAAGGAAGGTAAGTATGACCCTTGGATATCTTAGACTTCGCAAGATGATAGTCGAAGGACCTACTAGATTTACCCTCAAAAATCGAAATTTGTATATTCAGTCTTTTACATGTCTATGCTTCGCCAGTGTATTGAGAAATTCCCCCATAGTTGTACCAATTGATGATATTTTGAGTACAGAACAATTATCGTATGAGGAAGTCCCTACTATCCTCTCAGATCGCCAAAGTTCTAGGATTGTGGATTAAAAACCAGAGAGGTAGCCTTGGTAATAGTACTATGAAAGAATTTGAAGGTAAAGAAGTTAAGAAAGATATGAGATCCTAGTATCCGCATTTGTCTCCATTACTAAAAGAGATCTAGATTGAGACATTATAACCTTAAGGTTGGTAGTACTACAGCTACAGAGGAAGCTCAACCGAAAACTCTCATAATATCTCTGAGAGTTCAACATTCGAGGACGAAT
Organism: Lycium barbarum; assembly: GCF_019175385.1. NCBI lineage: Eukaryota > Viridiplantae > Streptophyta > Magnoliopsida > Solanales > Solanaceae > Lycium > Lycium barbarum. Next base: position 44,700,287 of record NC_083342.1, on the reverse strand, counting down.
GTTTTTAAAGGGGGAGGGGGGGGGGAGAATGTTACACCCCAAAAATTTCACGTCGTTTGTAAACTAACTTAAGTTTGGAGAGGTCATGGAACCTTTATAACTTAAGAAGTACTCTTGACAAGTGTTAAGCAAGTGTCTAAAGATTCTGGGATCGAGCAAATCAAAGAAAATAAGTTTGTCAAAAATTTGGGAAAAAATTAGCAAAACTTTTGGGTCAACTTCAGAGAGGTATATCTCCTGGGATATCAGGAGTTTTGAGGCGTTTCAAAAGCCTAAAATGAAGTTCGTCAAATATAGTTTCCAACATAACAAACCGTTGGTCAATACAACATCGGAGTAGGGAGTTATGGGCATTTTAAGACGGACTGCAAGAAGCCGGAGAATCTACACGAATTCTCTAGAAACTCACTTAAGGCCCACTAATTCGGCCCAATGGAGCCTAAACCGACAAACACACCTATAAATACCCCTCTAACTCATCATTTTTCATCATTTTTTCACCACTTCTTATCTCCACACCTCTCTAGAACTTCCCACAACATTCATCCAATATCCAAATCTCCCTAAACATATCCCAAATCCTCTAGAACATTCTTCCAACTTCCACAACATGCACATATATTCCTACAAGTTTATATGTTAATTTTGGTTTTATTTCATTTTTAACAAAACCCCAAGTCTTAGGAAGTCCTAGAAACTTCTCCAAACATATTCCAACATATTTCCAAACCCAAACCAAGGATCAAAGTGAAGGTTAAAGTGGTTAAGGGTTCCAAGTGAGGTCTACACTTGTCTCCTCTACTTGAAGATGTTTGGGTGAGTATTTTTAAGATGGAGAAACCATAGAATTGAAGTGTTCTTGAACTTTAAGGTAAGATTTCATATTAGTTTCATGTTTATGAGTTTGTTTGGTAATTATTTTAAGATTTGAGGAGAAAATTTTTGGAGGAAAAGTTCAAACATGCATTTGATGATATTTTGAGTTGTGTATTAACTTGAGTTATAATTATTAGTATGTTTTGAGCATAATCTTGTTATGAGGGATAATAATGACGTTAAGGAATTGTCGTATACGAGTGTATAAGGGGTTGTATGAAGTTGTTGTTATGGATTGATTATGAAAAGAAGTTTTGGGATTGAATTGAGTATAGTTTGAATGTAATTGGTGATGTTTTATTGTGCTTTGGGAGTTATTTTGAAAATTGGAGGGAGTAGAAGATATAGGGGAAATGCTGCCCGAATTTCAGCAGATTCTAAAGGGGTTTAATTTGAAGGCTTATTATAAGCATGTGACGATAAGCCTAACAATAGTATGAATTCTCTTGAATGTAGATTTACGAGCTTGGGAGGACAAACATTAAGTAGTTAAAGTTAAGGCAACCGAAAAGGTATGTTAATGCTAGTCCCTTTCTTTCTTAAGGCGTGATTCTTTCCTTATGAACCCATACATGTTTTCCATAACATCCTTATTCCCAAAAAAATAGAAGTTCATCATTCTAAAAAGTTGTTATATTGCTAAAGATAGATGTTTCTTATGATGATAATGATGATGATGATGATCCAATTTCTAGAGATTCTAAAGTTTACAGTCTTGATGCTATTATGAGATTATTGAGCTTATTTCATGATTTCCTTGATTTTATTCATTGTTATTGATCTCACCTTATGATAATTGTTCCTTCAAGAAGAGATATAGTGATGATGATTGCTCCATAATATAAATCGGAGGTTACCGACCTTACGTCACTTTGATAGAGTAGTAACATTTAATTGGGCTCTTGTGCATGTTATATGTATTTATATGTGTGTAATTTAGATACTTACCGAGCCTTAACGGCCGGGCAAGATACTATACATATATTACTGCGCCTTAACGGCCGGGCAAGATACTATACATATATTACTGCGCCTTAACGGCCGAGCAAGATACTATACATATATTACCGCGCCTTAATGGCCGGGCCAGATACTATACATATATTACCGCGTCTTAATGGCCAGGCAAGATACTATACATATATTACTGCGCCTTAACGGGCGGGCAAGATACAATATATATACAACACTGAGCCTTAATGGCTGGGCAGGATACTATATATGTATATATGGAAAAGTTTTTTTTAAAATAAAAAAAAGCTAAGCATGCACGACATCCGCCTTATAAGGGCATTCAGAGGCACAGGTTGATCTCTTTTATATTACTTTATCTTCATGCTTTCATTATGTTTTATTCATGCCTTACATACTGAGTACATTATTCATACTGACGCCCTTTATTGTGGACGCTGCGCTCATGCCCGCAGGTAGATAGGTAGGCAGATTTGATCCTTAGGGGCTTCATCAACGGAGTCTCAGGAGTGCTCCATTTGCTTCGGAGCTGCAGTTTATTAGTATTGCTCTTTGTGTATATACTTGGGCATGGCGGAGTCCTTCCCCGTCATTATGAATTTCTGTATTCTATATAGAGGCTCGTAGACAGATGTATGTAGCTAGATGTCCCATAACCTTAGCAGTTCATATTGTTGTATAATATTTTGGCAGCCTTGTTGGCTTGTGATGATGGGCATAGTTGTTGATGATTATATAGAAATGTGTTGTTATCTTATGGCATGTGCCATTACAGACCATGATACCTATGAGCTATCTTTGTGGTCCGCCTAGAGATGGTTATGAGATGTATGCTCAGAGATGCTCAGTAGGTTAGCTCCAAGTGCTCGTCATGGCCCCCTGGTGGGGTCGTGACAATACCGATCCACGAAACTCTACTAGACACACTCTTGTATTATAGACTGGGTAACCTAGGGCTCTGATACCAACTTGTAACGACCCAATTTCGCAAAGTCACGCGGGCACCTACCTATCCACCTCGATAGACAAACCCTTAACCTAACATTCACATACATAGTATAAATAGAAGAAGAAGAAGAAGAAGAAGAAGAAGAAGAAGAAAAAAAAGTAATGTACGTCTGAAATGTGAATATATAATAAGTGCGGAAGTAAATCAAAAACCACCCCAGTATCTAGTCTGGTTATACAAGAGCATCTAACTAAAATCTATAAGTCTGGAAGTAATAATAATATGTCGATAGTCTCAAATAATGTCTCAAAATAACAAAGACATAATAGAAGAAGAGTCTTTAGGTAGTGAAGCGTCCACATGCTCACCCCAATAGACTCAAATTAGCAACCTCGAACTCTCAACCACGAGGGGTAAACGTCGATCCCACCCGATACTCCGCATTCATAAAAGAATGCAACAAGTGCAGGTCAGTACAAACAACTCGTACTGGTAGGTATCATAGGCCGACTAAGATTAGCTAACATATACCAAGACAATAAAGTAAGAGAAACAGATAAATCAACAAGGTATAAGTCAACACGAGCCAGTAACCAAGTACAAGTCATCAACTAAGTTATAGCATCTAAACCCAATTGTATCAAGTCTCAGTAAATCCAATCCGAATCCGTATATCACAACTATATCACTAGAATATCACACGAAGCCAAAGGTGCAATGCAATGCAATAGTGTATGAAATATGGATGCAAGGAATATGTACCGATACACATGTACACCGGTGATGGAACATCATATCTCGGCAGCACAACCGATGGGGAACTTGCGAAGTCCATGTACCAATCCTCACGATTCCGGAAAATACCTCGACAATCGCTACCAGCACTCATACCTTGATTTTAGGATAAACATCAGACATCAGTCCTCACATCACTCTCATCCAACTGAGCCCAGCTCATAACAATGTTTCCTTGTATATCATCAATGTATGAACAGTATATCATGAAGGATGAGAATGCGTGCAATGTATGAGTTTAATATCAATAATCAAATCAATCTCAACAGTACTAAACATGGGCACACCAATAATATCAATAAAAGGCTACACAATAAGCCACTATAGAGTTACAATCCTTGTCTCAAAACAGCAACAAGCTAGTAAGGTGCTATAATATCATCATCAAGATATATCACCAGTCACTAATATCTACTATCTTCACGTGGCAACGAGCTAACAATAAATAGAACAAGATAAGTCCAAACACAGCAGGGTGGCTAGCCCCAAATCATACAACAAAGCCCAATCTAAGGCAATATCCAGCCCAACTTCATACCCGAAGGCTTACATGCATTCTCCGACAATATCATCTAAACATACGCTTCACTAATCAAAGTCTCACCATAAGGTAAACCATAACCTACCTGGAAAGCCGAACAACAAGGTCTCCAACAATCAAACCTTAGTCTTTCCCTTCCTTTAAGCCTCGAGATAATGAAAGTCTAAACATATCCGAATCATGAAATTAGAATCAAGAAGAACATCATTCAAACCCTACTTCTATTCAAGACTCATATCCTCAATCTATGGAATGGGTTTTATGAACTAGAGAGATAAAATTAGGAATCTATAGGTCTCAACATGAAATTAAGGCTCTAGGTGATCAATTCCCATCAATTACAAGCTAGAAGAACCAATAATTTACTTAAATTCAGATTCTAGGAAAAACCCTCAAATTTAGGTATAAACCATAACTTACAATTCCATAATTTAGCCACTAATTAGGGAGAAATCATGCATTAATAGATTCTAGTCATCAATTCCATGCTTAATGAAGCTAACCCAATCAGTAAATCAAGATTACAAAGCCTAGAGAGAAGAACTCATTGAACCCTCTTTTAATCCTTAAACTCTTAGTGAACTAGCATGATAATGGAATCCAAAGGTGATTATGGAAAAATGGAATAGCAAAGAAAATTGAAGGACTTACCACAAATATTTTCCCCCAAGAATCACCATGAAATGCCACCAATAACTCTAAAGTCAAAATAATAATGAATGAGGGACGTAGGGCTTTTAATACTCATTTAATGAATATGTCTGCCCGAAACTTCTCCTGCGACAACGAGTCTGCTGTGGCAGTCAGCCAAACAATGCACTAGCCGCTTCCGCGGCATGGCCACAGCTATAGCGGTGCCACTGCTGCGGTACTAGTGCCGCTATAGTGGGGCACCAGAACTAAAAAAACTCCCCAAAAATCACAATCCCAACCCGAAATCCCGACAATCACCCGAGGCCATCTGCTCATATACCACATATGAAGACACATAAAAACACGCTACGAACGCACTCGTGGCTTCTGAATTGCCAACGGAGGTCTCGAGGATCGTGCCAACCCCTGATACCTCAACATCAACTTCCCAACCCAAGTCTCAAAACGAGCGCGCATGCATTGGGAACCAAACTGAATTTACGCACAAGTTCTAAAAGACGATCCGGACCTCTCGAAATTGACGAATTCTCGAAAAAGGTTTGTTTCCCAAAAGTCAACTTTGAGTTGACTTTTTTTTGCTTTAAGCCTCGATTTCCAAAAAACTCAGCCAAATCATATCAAAAACCTCAGTAAACGTGTCAACGGTCCCCTCGGGTCAAATGTGAGCTACACAAGCTCGGGGAAGTGTCAAAAGTACTGAAATGACTATAACGACCAAACGGGTCGTTACATCATATATAAATTAAACCGTCACTCGTCCTCGAGCGATGAAGGGAAAAGAGCGAAGAAGTACCTAAATCGGCAAACAACTAAGGATATCAGCTACGCATGTTGGAATCAGTCTCCTAAGTGGCCTTCTCAACAGGACGATGCTTCCATTGCACCTACACAGAAGCAATCTCCTTAGACCTTAAATTTTGAACCTGCCTATCCAAAATCGTAATAGGCTACTCCTCAAAAGTCAAATTCTCATCAAGAAATACCGAGTCCCAACGGATAATATAAGTACCATCGGCATGATACTTCTTCAGCATAGACACATAGAAAACTGGATGAACTCCCGCCAAGCCTGGCGGCAAGGCCAACTCATAAGCAATATCGCCCACACAATCAAGAATCTCAAATGGCTCAATATACCTCGAACTCAATTTACCTCTCTTCCCAAACCTCATAACACCCTTCATGGGTGAGATCTTCAGTAGAACGTGGTCACCAACAGCGAACTCTAAATCTCAGACCTTCCGATCCGCATACATCTTCTGTCAGCTCTGGCATGCTAGAAGCTTGGCCTGAATGACCCTCACTCTCTCAAGAGACTCTCTCAATAGATCTTTACCCCAAGGTCGAACCTCAAATGCATCAATCCAACCAATCGGAGATCTACATCTCCTACCATACAAAGCCTTAAAAGGCGCCATGTCGATACTCGAATGAGTTTCGGGTGCTTGATCAATATCCAGGAAAAACCAGATTTTCTAGTTTCCAGCAGGATCACGTTCGCGAGAGGTGGGGGCCAGGAGGGTTGAGTTCGCGAGAGGTGGGGGCTAGGAGGGTCGAGTTCGTTGTCTTTCAATAACTCCAGCCACCTTCTTTGTCTCAAGTTCAGCTACTTTTGCTTAAATATATACCGGAGATTTCTGTGATCAGTGAAGATATCTACATGAACACCAGAAAGAGAATGCTACCAAATCTTTAGTGCACACACCACAGCCGCTAACTCCAAGTCATGAGTCGGGTAGTTCTTTTCATGCTTCCTCAATTGCCTCGAAGCGTAGGCAATTACTTTCCCGTGCTGCATTAATACACATCCCAAGCCTATACCTGAAGCATAACAATAAACCACACAGCCTTCTGTACCCTCTAGAAGTGTAAGGACAGGTGCAGTCATCAATCGATTCTTCAACTCCTGAAAACTGCGCTCAACAGCGTCAGACCACTGAAACTTGGCCTCCTTCCGAGTCAATCTTCTTAGTGGGGATAATATGGTAGCAAACCCTTGTACGAACCACCTATAATAGCCGGCTAAGCCCAGAAAGCTACGAACCTCAGATGGAGTCGTGGACCTTGGCCAATTCTTAATGTCTTCAATTTTCTGAGTGTCTACCTGAATACCTTTACGGAGATAATGTGACCAACGAACGCCATTGAATTCAGCCAGAAATCATATTTGGAGAACTTAGCATACAACTTTTAGTTCTGGAGTATCTGTAAAACCTTCCGCAAATAATCTGCATGCTCTACTTCTGAACGGGAGTAAACCAAAATGTCATCAATGAATACAATCAGGACTACATCCCGGAAGGGACGGAACACACTATTCATCAAGTCCATAAATGTTGTTGGGGCATTCGTTAGTCCAAATGACATCAATAGGAACTCGAAGTGTCCATACTTTGTTCGGAAGGCCGTTTTCAGAATATCCTTCTTTTCAACCCTCAGCTGATGGTAACCCAACCTTAAGTTGATCTTCGAAAAGCACTTAACACCTTGTAACTGATCAAACAAGTCATTAATTGGAGGAAGGGGGGTGCTTATTCTTGATGGTAACCTTATTCAACTGCCAGTAATCGATGTACATATGTAACAAACCATTCTTCTTCCGTACAAATAATACTGGCACACCCCAAGGTGAAGTGCTAGGCCTGATAAAACCCTTCTCCAATAAATCTTTCAATTGCTCCTCCAATTCTTTCAGCTCTGCTGAAGCCATCTGTTACACCTCGAAAAAAATTCTGTTGGTACGCAAGTGGATGAACTAGTGATGAATATGAGTGCATGATGTCTATGAGCAAGAAACGACGTTTGATGACCTCAGGCGATATTTCGAAGGTATCCGATGTGAGATGAGAGAGTTGGCCAAGTTAAGATGAGATATAAGGTGAGTGATGCATGTGCATGGACGTGGGTGATTCAAATGAGAAGTCTAAGAAATATGGGAAGTTGCAGAATTGCAACTGCCCAGTGGTCGTAAAGTTCATAATACGGACCGTAAATCGATATACGGTCCGTAAACTGGCAGTCGTAAACTGCCATGCAAGGTTTCAACTTTCTGCCCAGTCAAGAAATGGTAAAATACGACCAGGTGGACGGACCGTAAAGTGATTTACGGCCCGTAAACCATGGTCGTAAACCACCATGAAGGCAGCCCAACTTCTGGTTCTGGAAATGGTTAAATACGCCCATGGAGGACGAGCCGTATAGTGGAATACGGGCCGTAAACCATGATGGACGACCACTGTTCATCTCAGCACAGATTTCACAAGTCATTAAATAAAGGGACCAACACTTGTTTTATTTCATTACACCACTTCTCTCTAAAACTTCTCTCTACATTTATTATATGAGTTTTCAAGGATTATAAGCCATCAATAACATTAAAACAAGTGAATCAAGTGTAAGCAAGCCATTAAATACCATTCAAGTCAAGAAATCCAAATGGAGAAAAACTAGGGTTTTGCTCAAAGTGGAGTATTATCAACCAAAGCTTGTTCCTACAACTTCTAAGGTAAGATTCATGATTTTTACATGATGTTTAAGGTATTGGATAATTAAAATACTTGGATTGTAGAAAATGTGGTCAACTAGGTCATGAATGGTGAATAGTGACATTTGGAGGAATAGTTTGAATTGAATTATGAATGTTGTTGTGTTGCGATATGAATGTATTATAAATGGTACTAAGATCATGAACTCGACACTTTAGACGAATGGACGAAGTTGGAGGTCATGACCATAAATATGGTGAAACTAGAAGCAAATTGAGAAATCTAGATAATGTGGATGATGTGAATGACTAATGGCCATTGTTATGATATTAATGAAGGTATAGACGCTAGCATTGGAAGGAAACGTGCAAGTGTAGAATAGTCCGACGAAAAGGTATGTAAGGCTAACCCTTCTTTCATAAGGCATGGTTCCTTGGCCAAACTCTTAAATCCTCTATATGAGTATGTTGTATTCAAATGATTGACACTCCGAGCTCATAAGCTCACGATCCTCGATATGTACTACGATTGTACTACGCACCCCATATGACGAGTAAGCATAAGATATAGATGTAGCGATAATGATGACGATAGTAATGATAAGGATGATAATAATGATGCCAAAGGTGCCTACGGGCTATTATACTTATATGTGCCTATGAAGGGCTATAATGATACCCCGAGCTAATAACGTCGGGTAGGATATATGTATATGATTATGTATAAAGTAGGTATATGATTACGTAACGCGCGCACACCTCTGCAGATGGTACGGATAACCCTGAAGCCTTGGTAGGACCAGGTAGAAATAACATCGAGCCTTGGTTGGCCAAGTATGTATGAAACACCGAACCTTATGGTCGGGCACGCTATGTATGTATATAAGCGTATGGCTATGTATATGATATGAATATGAATGTGAAAAGACTATGTATATGAATGCGAATAGGGGAATATATATATACAAATACGAGTACTATTATGAAATACGCATGAGAAATGGAAAGTTCCTATGAAAGGTAGGTAAGTGCCATGATGATGATATTATTGTCTTCCCTCCTATGCCACTTCATATATTGTCTATGATGCTTCTATATTGATGTTAATCATGCTTTACATACTCAGTACATTCTTCGTACTGACGTCCTTTTGTTTGTGGACGCTGCGTCATGCCCGCAGGTGCACAGGGAGACAGGCTTGATCCATAGCTGCGTATCCAGAGATTGCATAGTAGAGCTTCATTTCTTTCGGAGCCGCAGCTTTTGGGTACTCATTCTTTTGTGTACATAATTATGGGCATAGCGGGGTCCTGTCCCACTCATACGATATGTCATACTCTTAGAGGCTCATAGTCATGTGTATGTGGGTAGAGATGTTCGGCCATGTCGGCCCATGTTTTTTATATCTTTTGTTGGCCTCGTCGGCCTTGTACTTATGATGTGGCATAGATACCTATGATATGTTAATTGTGACGGTCGTTTAATGGGATCAATATGATTAACGATAAAAGAAAAAGCACGAATTGACTTATGGTTCACCTAGATGTTATATTATGTACGATAAGGGGGTGCCCGGGTGGGGTAGCACCGGGTGCTCGTCGCGGCCCCCTAGCCGGGTCGTGACACCATCCTATAAGTAGGAATAGATATCAGCTAGAGTGTCCAGCAACACATCAATACCAAACTCAATCTTCCTTTTGGGAGGAAGACATAGAAGTTCGACTGGAAACACTTAAGGAAATTCATTGACTACTGGGACTATCTGAAGAGTTGGTGCGTCAGCCACGGCATCTGACACGAACGATATGATAAATACAACCTTTGGAAATCATTTTTCTTGCCTTCAGATAGGAAATAAACCTACCCTTAGGCTTAGCGGTATTACCTTTCTATTCAAGGATCGGTTCACCTAGAAACTGAAATCGAACCATTTTGGTTCTACAATCAACATAAGTGTAACAAGAGGCCAACCAGTCCATACCCATAATGACATCAAAGTCTACAATATTTAACTCAATCAAATCGGCTATGATGTGACAATTACAAATTATAACCTCACAATCTCTATAAACTCGTCTAGCTGTCACCGGATCACCAACAGGTGTATACACCTCGAATGGCTTAATTAACTCGGGTTCTATTCTAAACGTACCAGCAATAGCAGAAGTAACATATGATAAGGTAGATAGGGGATCTATCAATGCATACCCATCATGGGAGGATACTGATAATATACCTGTAATGACATCAGGAGATGATTCGAGATCCTATCGACCAATCAATACATATATGTGATTCCGGGGACCGTTCAAGCTAGATGCTCCACCTCTACCTCTACCACGTCCAGCTGATGACTGAGAACCTTTCCAAGGAGGGCACACAGATGAAGAAGAATCGGCTATAGACTGATTCGGTTGAGCCATACCCCTACCACCCCTCGTCGAACAATCTTGCATAATATGGCCTGGATAGTTACAAGTATAGCACACATCTGACCCAAACCGCCACTGCTGTTACACCTTGGAAAATCCTCCGTTGTTGCGTAAGTAAATGAACTAGTGAGGAGTACGAGTATATGATGTTTCCGTGAGTAAGGAATGGCATTTGGTGACCCTAAACGAGATTTCAAAGGCATCCGATGTTAGATGAGTAAGTTGGCAGAGATAAGGCAAGGCTACGATGAGTATCGGAAAGGAAATAAGAGTGACGAGTTAACAAGGACTTAATGATCTCTTGGAGAAGGGTGATAACGTCCCTTAGATTGGTATTGAAGTGTTGAACAAGTGTTAAGAAGGTTCCATAAGGATTGGAGATCAAACGAATCGACGAAACGGACTTCGGAACCACTGGGGGTTATACGGCCTAACATACTGGCCGTATAAATTATACGGTCCGTATGTTTGGGACCGTATAATCAGCCCAGAAAGCCAAAAAGTTTCTGGACCAAATATATGGCCAGACATACGGTCCATATAAATTATACGGACCGTATGTTGGTCCGTATAAGTGGTCGGGGCAGATTTTTGGTGCATTAAATAAAGGGACCAAGGTTATTTCATTTCACTTCCACTTCACACCCCTTCTCTCTAAAAACATCTCTCTACATATATTCCACAAGAATTCAAGGATATTTGGTGATCAACAACATAAACCAAGTGAATCAAGTGTAAGAAAACCATCAAAGATCATTCAAAGTCAAGAAATCTCATGGAAGTAAACTAGGGTTTTTGCTCAAGTGGAGTATTATCAACCAAGTCTTGTTCCTACAACATCTAAGGTAAGATTCATGATATTTCTATGTTGTTTAAGCTAATTAAGAGTTGAAATACTTGGATTGTAGAAAGGTATGGCAAAATGGGTCATGAATATGGAATAGTGTCATTTTGAGAAATAGTTTGAATTGAGTTATGAATCTTGAAGTATTATGATGCAAATGTGTTATAAATGATGTGGAGAACATGAGATGAGTAATGTACGTGAATGGACTTAGTCGTGTGTTATAGCCATAGATGTAAGTGATCGAAAGCAAATTGAGAAATGTGGATAATGTGGATGAATAATGACTATTGTTATGGTATTGTGAATGTATCGTTGACGTTTGGGAGTTGATATACATTATGGAGGAATGTCGTATAAATAAAGGAGATGCTGTCCGATTTTCTTTAGCTTTAGTCATATATGCTAGCTATCGATTCTAATGATAGTATGACTTCAATGAAGGTAGAAACGCTAGCATTGGAGGAGAGCGCACAAGTGTAGAGTAGTTGACCGGAAAAGGTATGTAAGGCTAACCCTTCTTTCATAAGGCATGTTTCTCTGGCCAAACTTCTAAATCTTCTATGAGGCTATGATATCCTTCAAATGATTCGATCTTCCGAGCTTGTAAGCTCACGATTCTTGACTCGCTACGATTGTACTAATCCCTCGCATGACAAGTAAGCCTATAGAGATAGATGTGGTGAATGACGATAATAGTGATAATGATATCGATGATAATGGTAATAACGATGACGATTATGATAATGATGTTAATAGTAAAGAGGCTTATGAGCCAGGATGTATATGTATCTATATACGACTATTATGGAACCCCGAGCCTATGAGGCCGGGTAAGATATGTAAATAAGTATGTATATGATTACGTAACGCGCGCACACCTCTGCAGATGATACGGACAACCCTGACGCCTTGGTAGGGCCAGGTATATGTAACCCTGAAGCCTTGGTAGGGCCAGGTATGAGTAACCTTGAGTCTTGGTTGGACAAGTATGTATGAAACACCGGTCCTACATGGTCGGGTATGCTCTATAAATGCTATGTATATGATATGATTATGTATATGATATGAATACGAATATGATATGACTATGTATATGAATGTGAATAAGGGGCATGTATACGAATATGAGCACAAATATGGTACGGGTGCTATTATGAATGTGGATAATGATGTATGTACACAAACACGTATTAGAAATGGAAAGTTCCTAAGAAAGGCAAGTAAGTGCATATGACGATGATATTGCCATCTCCCATTCTATGTTATTTCTTATGTTGCTATTTATGCTTCTATATTGATATTGATCATGCTTTACATACTCAGTACATTCTTCGTACTGACGTCCTTTTGTTTGTAGACGTTGCGTCATGCCCGCAGGTGCACAGGGAGACAGGCTTGATCCATAGCTGCTTTCTCAGAGATTACATAGCAGAGCTCTATTTCATTCGGAGCCATAGCTTTTGGGTACTTATTCTTTTGTGTATATAATTATGGGCATAGCGGGGTCCTGTCCCGCTCATGTGATTTGTTATACTCTTCTTAGAGGCTCGTAGTCACGTGCATATGGTTAGATATGTCTGGCCTTGTCGGCCTTCATTTTGTATGTCATTTTGATAACCTTGTTGGCTCATGTACGTTGACGTGGCATAGGTGCCAATTATGATTTAAAGGCATTGTCGTCCAATGGGACTAGCATGATGAATGAGTAGAATTATGTGTTTAATTATGTGGCTCACCTAGATGTAAGCTTAAGTGTAAGCTAAGGGGGTGCTCGGGTGGGCTAGCACCGGGCGCTCGTCGCGGCCCTCTAGATGGGTCGTGACAGCTGCCTGGCATACAACTTACCACACTATGGCAAGGGCAGCCTCATCTGGCCAGAATCACCCCTTCACTGAGAACTGGAAGCTCTAGAACCCTGGCTTGCTCCGTAATGAGTAGATCGGTCAAATCTCAGCCCTAGAAGCTGTGGTAGTCGTTGGATGGGCTGAACACCTTGGAAACCATGATCTATGACCACCCCGAAACTCACTGTAAGAACCTGCCGACCTAGCCCTCTTATGCTGACCTCTATTACAATCTCAGTCGGCTCACTGTTGTTGCTTATGGTCCTCTAAGCCCTGATCATATGCCTGGATACCAGAAATATCCATACCCTCCTGAAGCAAGGCCATCATACAATCATTTATCAAATGCGGTCCAAGTCCGATCACAAACCGGTGCACTCGATACTCCATCTCAGCTACAATCGTGAGAGCATACCTGGCTAGTGAGTCAAAGCGAAGACTGTACTCCCAAACACTCATATTCCCTTGGCGCAAATTCAAAAATCTATCAACTCGAGCTCGTCAGGTCTCCACTGGTAGATAGTGTCGGAGAAAAGCCTTTGTGAACTCCTGTCACACTGCTGGAGGGGCATTAGTCCCTCTAGATAGCTCCCAAGTCTCATACCACTGAACAACAATATCCCGTAACTGGTAGGAAGCCAACTCTGCTGACTCAGTGTCAGAAGCATGCATCACCCTCAATGTCCTCAGCATCCGATCTATAAAGTTTTGCGGATCCTCATCAGGTTTCGATCTTGTAAATACTGGAGGATCCAAATTGATGAAATCTCGAACCCTGGCACTAACAAGCCCTATTAGCATAACCAGAACCTATACCCTGCCGCTGGGCTTGAGCGGCTACCAACCGAGTCAATAATCATTTAGCATCTCACATCTCCTGGCCAGGTGCTTCAGGTGGAGGAACTGGGGGTACTGCAGCTCCCCTAAGCTCCTCTGGAGGGGGTGAAGTCAGAGAAATCTGAGATGAGGCCTCACTCTATGAATTATCCGGGCCCACATCTACAGGTGGCACCCGACTGGTACCTTCTTTTACCACAGCCTTGCCTCTCTGGTTAGCTGAATCTTTCCTCGTCACCGGCATTGCTGTAATCCAAATACGCTATTAGAAAATGAATTTTTACTACATATTTATTTCGCACAATCTAAGATAAGAAGAAAGGACAACAACCCTAAATGCCCTGCAGCCTTCCATTTATAAGTGTGGTGCACAACACACCTATAAACAAAACTCTACTAAACACGGCTTGTAGACAATCCTAGGACAAACCTGGCCCTAATACCATGTTTGTCACAACCCAAACCGGACGGCCATGATGGGCACCCGGGCCTGACTTTTCGAGCACCTCCATAACTTTCTTTCATAACATGATCATAGATTAAAGGGGAACCACGAAGGCCACCACATGACAACCTGCTAACTCATAGGAGAAATAAGCTAAAAAGGGACAAGTTCGAAAGGACATACATATATAAACATACTAGACCCCAATACGAGCCAACAAGGCTCTCAGGAACGCCTGTACAAAAAAACACAAGCCGACAAGGCCATACAACATCTAACTACATCAAGTCCATCTACAAGCCTCTACTGGAGTACATAGCTATCATAAGGTCGGGACAGGGCCCCGCCATATTGATATGTACATCAAAAATATCATACCAAGACTAGCCTGCAACTCTAATGCAAGTGGAGTGCCTCAATACCAAGCGGAATAGACGTCCTACTGATGCGAACCATCACCCTGTCTATCAGAACCTGTCGGCATGAAACACAGAGTCCCCAGAAAAAAAGGACGTCAGTACGAATAAAGTACTGAGTATAAAAGACATGGAAATAGCATAAGAAAGACATGAAAGTAATATGAGATAATAGGAGTTAACCTGTACATATAAAATGCCTCTAAGGACTATGGTATGCATAAGTACTGTATATATACGTATATAATGTCGTTCATACATATATATATGTATATATAATGCCATCAAGCCTCTATGGGCATCATCATCATGGCCAACTGATCAGTGGTGCGTATATAACCGTTATACATTTATATATATGCGTATATAACGCCTTGACCCACTAACATTATGAAACTAATATCATTATCGCAACTTATATATAAGAATCAGTGAGTCATATGACAAGATTTCGTGTCTTCATATAGAGGGCAAGAATACAATGTTCTAGCATTTCTAATAATATAGTCGTTATGGATATCGTTCGTTTACATTGTGTTTCATAAAGGTCATGCCAAAGGAAGAAAGGGCTAGCCTTAACATACCTTATATCAACTCTTCTCATAAGCGCCCAAGATGAGCTTCTTCTTAAATAGAATCTTAAATAACAAATATGATACTAACGTCACTATAACTCTCAACGACAATTAACTAACGTTAAACATATTCTAAATGAATTTGGACAACATCTCCCCATAGTTTTCCCTACTTCCATAACTTCTAATCAACCAACAACACAAGAACATTCAACACTATATATACAAGCTAAACAAAAAATTTCCAATTACAAAATCCCATCAACACAACTTCAACCCAAGTCAATACACAATGACAACATAACATATGGTTTTCACCTTCTCCCTTGTGATTCTTAAACTAACTAACTTATTCATGACTTCTAACACTTCGTACATAGAGGAGAGGTTAAATCTTACCTTTACTGAGTTTGCTTCACTTCTAAGAATCTTCAAAACTCAGCTACAATAACAAGAATTTGAACTTCAACTTTTATCCAACACCTTTACTACGATCTTCCACCTTTGGAGAGTTGGATTTGGTCTTGGATCACTTAACTTATGTTCCATAGTCTTGAGTGAGGGTTTGGGGGTCTCTAGGGAGTATTTTGGATGAGAGAAATATTAAAAATGATGTTGAATGAGGCTATCAACGAAAATATATCAACCATATTCGGCCACCATCTTTTATCTGCGATGGCATCTGCATCGCAGATGACCTCACATATCATTTCCAAAAACATTCTCAGGTTTGGCTCTCATATGTGACCATGATCTATGAAGCAGATGGCCATTTGCGATGCAGATCATGCCTCATACTTCCCGAACTTCGTCAAAACGTATCTTCTTCAACTTGTATGATCCCGAACCTTTAGATACATACTTATAACTCATATACGACCTTCTGAAACCTTTAAGAAGCTTTATAATACCTTCGACTCATATTAGCTTACTTACAATGCAAGCGACGTGAAATTTTACGAGGTGTAACATCCTCCCCCCCCCCCCTTAGGAACATTCATCCTCGAATGTTAAAGCATAAATGGTACAACATCTCCTATACATAGCCTCATGTAAGGTGTACATAGGTACTCTATTAAGAACTCACCTTAGGTGTTAGAATTTCCATCCTGGGCCACGTTCTCTTTGGGATCATCATCTTTAGTCTGGAATAGGTGCGGGTACTTCGATTACATTGCTTCTTCTACCTCTCACATAATCTCTTCTAAGCCATAAGAGATGATTCTGCGGTGTTATGGACCACAACACCTCCATCATCTGAATCTATCAACCAGATTCTCGAGTTGGCCAGTTAGTGAAGTTATTTCAACAATTATTTCTTCTTAGGTGGTATATTCACTCTGCTACCCATACACTTGCGACTAAGCGCATCTGCTACAACATTTTCCTTACCAGGATGATGTAGAATATCCACATCATAGTTTTTCAATAACTCCAGGCCACTTATTTGTCTGAAGTTCAGCTCCTTTGGCTTAAATATATACTGGAGACTTTTATGATCAGTGAAGATATCTACATGAACACCAAATAGATAATTCTACCAAATCATTAGTGCGTACACCACAACCGCTAACTCCAAGTCATGGGTAGGATAGTTCTTTTCATGCCTCCTCAATTGCCTCGAAGCGTAGGCAATTACTTTCCCGTGCTGCATTAACACACATCCCAAGCCTATACTTGAAGAACCATAATAAACCACATAGCCTTCTGTACCCTCTGGAAGAGTAAGGACAGGTGAAGTCGTCAATCGATTCTTCAACTCCTTTAAACTGGGTTCACAAGCGTCAGACCACTGGAACTTAGCCTCCTTCCGATTCAATCTTGTCAGTGGGGTTGATATGGTAGCAAACCCTTCTAAAAATTTCCTATAATAGCCGGCTAAGCCCAAAAAGCTACGAACCTCAAATGGTGTCGTGGACCTTGGCCAATTCTTAATGTCTTCAATTTTCTAAGTGTCTACCTGAATACCTTTATCGAAGATAATGTGACCAAGGAACGCCACTGAATTCAGCCATAAATCACATTTGGAGAACTTAGCATACAACTATCGATTCTGGAGTATCTGTAAAAACCTTCCGCAAATGATTTGCATGCTCTGCTTCTAAACAGGAGTAAACCAAAATTTCATCAGTAAATACAATCACAAATACATCCAAAAAGGGACGGAACACTGTTCATCAGTTTTATAAATGCTTCTGGGGCATTCGTTAGTCTAAATGACATCACTAGGAATTCAAAGTGCTCATACCTTGATCGGAAGGTCATTTTCGGAATGTTCTTCATTTTAACCCTCAATTGACGGTAACCCAACCTTAAGTCGATTTTTGAAGAGCATTTAGCACCCTATAACTGATCAATCAAGTCATCAATCTGAGGAAGGGGATACTTATTCTTGATGGTAACCTTATTTAGCTACAGATAATCGATGTATATACGTAACGAACAATCCTTCTTCTGTACAAATAATATCGGCGCACCCCAAGGTGAAGTGCTAGGCCTGATAAAATCCTTCTCCAATAAGTCTTTCAATTGCTCCATCAATTCTTTCAGCTTTGCTGGAGCCATCCTATAAGAAGGAATAGATATCGGCTGAGTATCTGAATACACATCAATACCAAACTCAATCTCCCTTTCGGGAGGAAGACCTGGAAGTTCATCTGGAAACACAACAGGAAATTCATTGACTACTGGGACTGATTGAAGAGTTGATGGGTCAGCCTCGGCATCTCTAACACGAACGATATGATAAATACACCCTTTGGAAATCATTTTATTTACCTTCTGATGGGAAATAAACCTACCCTTAGGCGTAGCTCTATTACTCTATCATTGAAGGATCGGCTCACCTGGAAATTGAAATCAAACCCTCTTGGTTCTACAATAAACATTAGCGTTACAAAAGGCCAACTAGTCCATACCCATAATGACGTCAAAGTCTACCATATCTAACTCAATCAAATCCGCTATGTAATGATGATTACAACTTATAACCACACAATCTATATAAACTCGTCTAGCTATCACCGGATCGCCAATAGGTGTAGACACCTCAAATGGCTTAATTAACTCGGGTTCTATTCCAAACTTACCAACAATAAAAGGAATAACATATGATAAGGTAAAACTAGAATCTATCAATGCATACATATCATGGGAGGATACTGAAAATATACATGTAACGACATCGGGTGATGATTCGAGATCTTGTCAACCAGCCAATGCATATATGCAATTTTGAGGACTGCTCCAGCTAAATGATCAACCTCTACCTCTACCACGTCCAGCTGAGAAATAAGAACCTTACCAAGGAGGGCGTACAAATGAAGAAGAATTTGTTGTAGACCAGTCGGCTGAGCCATATCTCCATCACCCCTCGTCGAATAATCTCGCATAATGTGGCCTGGATAAATGCAAGTATAGCACATATCTGACCCTAACCGGCACTTCCTGGCATGCAACTTACCACACTGAACACATCGTGGCAAAGGCAGCCTCATCTTGAAATAACCACCCCAATAATGAGAATCGAAAGCTATAGAAGTATATCTTGCTCTGAAATAAGTAGATCGATCAGATCTCGGCCATGAAAGTTATGGAGGGGCACTAGTCACTGGATGGGATGAATGCCTTGGAAACTGTGATCTATGACTGTCACGACCCAACCAGTGGGCCATGACGGGTACCCGAAGCTGACTACCGAGCACCACTTATCACGCTAACCATCATACCCAACCAGTGCACACGTAATCAAAAAAACAATACGTATATATATATATATATATATAGACATAAGCCCTCACAGCTGTAAAATGATATACAACAATATACACTGGGGTGATCATAAGACATCTACTACCCACACATATGTATCTACGAGCCTCTAACTGGAGTACTAAACATAAGGACGGGACAGGACCCCGTCATGCTCGAGTATATACACAAAATAATATATCAAAAACTGAACCTCAGAGTAGGGAAGTGCTCCTGTACAGGGTGATCTGGCTCCTAAGGATCTAGACCGCCCCCTGTCTACCTGTGGGCATGAACACAGCGTCCAAAAAGAAAAGGACGTCAGTACGAACAAGGTACTGAGTATGTTAGGCATACATGGTAACATAATAAAGAAATATAGAAAGCATAAAAAGAAAACATCACTATAACTGCTTGCCCCTTGAGGCGGAATCATGCATGCTAACTTATATCAATAACAACATCATGTCATGTATGCATATGTAAACTGCCCGACCATATAGGTACGGTGTGATCATTATTAGCCCGCGTCCGTGCCTCCTATATCCGGGGTAAACATCTCACGCCGCCCACTAGTGGTGTCTGCCCATGCCATCTAGACATGGTGTAATCATCATCATAGCTGCCCACTACGCCTGTCGTAGTGGTGACTGCCCAGCCATTAGGCACGGTGTACTCATCATCATATACATAACATAAAACATGCATGAGGGCTCAAGTAAAAGCGATAACTCTATCAGAGTGACGTAAGGTCGGTAACCTCCGATTGCATTATGGAACATCATGATCGTCATGTCTCACCTTGAAGGAACTAGCACTATAAGGTAAGGCTATCAACAATGAATAACGTCAAGGAATCATGTAAGGATCACTAGCTTCATTATAATATCATATCGTAAGCTTTAGAATCTCTAGACATAGATTCATCATCATCATTACCATGGACGTATCTCATCTTTATCTCATAAGGAGCTCTTAAGGATCTTTAACTTTCATCTTTTAGGATGTAAGAAGGTCATAGGAATTACTGGAAAGGAATCACAATATATATAAGAATCATGTTGAAGGAAGGGCTAGACTCACATACCTTTATATCTTCTTAATTCTATTGCCTACTTGCTTGTCTTTCGAGCTCGCGATTCTACCGTCAAGAGAATTTGTACAAAGATTAGACAACCAGAAACATACTTAAGCTTAAGCTAAAGCAACTAAGAGTAATTGAAAATTTGGCAATATTTCCTTTATTTTGACAACTTCTTCCATAAATATAAGACATCCCCCAAACACCAATAAGAACACCCATAATAACATAATCAATAAATTCTTCAACTTAAGCATTGATTACTTCTTAAATCTACCTTCAAAATCATCCATAACCATACCTATAATACAACACCATATTCATTCTCACATAATACTCTTTTAACATCATTTGTATTATTCAACACAAGATTGTACTCGTGACACGTCAAGAACTATTATTCAAGTCAAGTCATTATTCAAGAATATCACTATTTCCCTATTTGCACTCCATATCCTCCTCCCTTCCATAATCTAAGTCTTTTAACCTCTCAATATTCTTAATCACATGAATTGAACATAAAACATACCTTTGATGATTTAGGAATGGATTTTGGATGCAAATACTTCACTTGGAGAAAACCCCACTTCAACACCAAAGAGATTCTTGGTTTCCACCAACCCTAGAGAGTATCCTTGAACTTGATTCTACTAATTCTTGGTGTTTACTCCTTGATTCCCTTGGATACATGATGATATGATGAGAGAATTTTTCTTGAACCTTCAAGACTTGGAGAGAGACTAAAATCTAAAAATTTGGAGCACAACTCGTCTATTTATAGCTGAAACTGGAAAGTTCCAGAGAAGCGGTTCGACGAGCGGGTCGACGACCCATTGATGTGTCGACGGTCTGTCGACTTACACCTGAGAATCTCTTATTGCAGAAACATGTTGACGGTCGGGTCGACGGTCACATTGACGTGTCGACTGTCCGTCTGCTTGCGCTCGCAGGTCTCAGTCTACAAAAACATATTGACGGTGCACAGTGACGGTCCATCGACATTGACTGATGTCTTCAGAATTCCCCTGATTCAGTTCAGATTTCGTCGATTCAATCCGTTCAATTTCTAACCACGCAAATCAGCAGGAATACCTGTCGATATATTTGTATTCGGGGTAAAGTATTCTCTACATTAACTATCTCCCGCGAGATTTCTTTTCTTGCCTCAAATGTCTTTGGAATCTTAATTAGAACCGTCAAGTACCCCTTCTTACTTGTAGGGACATCATACACATCTCACCCTACGTTAGTCTATTTACTGCACAGCGACATGAAATTTTTTTCCGAGATGTAACACTCTGCCCCTCCACCCCCAGGAACATTTGTCCCCAAATGTTAAGTTCTCGGGAATTCTACAGAAATGTCGCCAGAGTTTCCCCTATAATATGGCACTACCACCCTGTCACAATAACCTATAATAACCTTTCTTCATAGGGCTACAACATAATGGCAAGAAAATATGGCCACACACGACTAGAAACATTAAAAAAAGCATCACATACATTACGATAATGGCGTTTCATCTTGAACCTCTTTTGGGGATGAAAACAATTGCGGATACCTGGAATTCATATCTTCTTCCACTTCCCAAGTCATTTCCTCTCGGTTATTGTTTCTCCATAAGACCTTCACCGAGGCTACCTCTTTATTCCTAAGCTTCGGTACTTGCCTATCTAGTATGGCAATAGGCACCTCTTCATAAGCCAACTTCTCTGTAACTTGAATATCCTTCACTGCACGATTCTCGCTGGATCTCTAACACATTTGCGGAGTATCGATACATGGAAAACTTGGTGGACTGATTAAAGCTCTGGAGGTAAATCCAATTCATAAGCTACTTGGCCCACCTTACGTATAATCTTATAAGGTCCGACATATCGGGGACTCAATTTTCCCTTCTTGCCGAATCTCATCACGCTTTTCATCAGTGATACTTCAGGAATACCCAATTATCAACTTGGAATTTTAAGTCTCGCCAACGGTTGTCTGCATAAGATTTCTAGCTACATTGGGCTGTCAGCAATCGATATCGGATAACCTTGATCTTTTCCACTGCTTGTTGAATCAACTCCGGACCTATTAGTTGTACCTCTTCTACTTCAAACCACCCAATTGGTGATCTACAGTTCCTTCCATATAGAGTTTCATACGGGGCCATCTGAATACTAGAATGATAGTCGTTGTTGTATGCAAACTCAATAAGATGTAAGTGATCATCCCAACTACCTCCGCAATCTAGCACACGGGCCCGTAACATATCTTCTAAGGTCTGAATGGTGTGTTCAGCTTGTCCATCCATCGGTGGATAAAATGTTGTGCTGAGTCTCACTTGAGTACCCAAACCCTCTTGGAAAGACTTCCAGAATTTAGCGGTAAATTGCGCTCCTCTGTCTGTGATAATAGATACTGGGATACCATGAAGTCGCATTATCTCCTTAAGATACAACCTTGCATAATCTTCTGCTGAATATGTAGTTTTGACTAGAAGAAAATGGGCTGATTTTGTAAGTCTGTCAATGATTAGCCATATGGAGTCATACTTGCGCCGAGAACGAGGCAAGCCTACAATGAAATCCATGTTAATTACCTCCCATTTCCAAGTTGGAATTTCCAACGCTTGCAATAATCCTCCTGGCTTCTAATGTTCCATCTTAACTTGTTGGCACTTGGAACACTGGGCCATAAATTCTGCTATATCTTTCTTCATTCCATCCCACCAATACATTAACTTGAGATCGCGATACATATTTGTTGCTCTGGATGAATAGAATAACAGGAGTAATGAGCTTCTTGTAGAATCTGATGGTGCAGTCCTGCCACATCTGGCACACACAGCGTGCCTCGATACCTAAGAACTCTATCTGTCGGGGCTTCAAATGGTGACTTCTCTTTCTCAGGAAGTATATCTCTATAGTGGCTCAACTTGGGATCTTCATATTGGCATTCTCGCACCTCCATATCTAAGGATGAAGTAGTTGGGTTGTGGATACCAATTCCTACATTTCCTGAATCAATTAGACGAACCCCTAGGCTATCTAGCTGGTGGAGCTCATAGACTAATTGTTTCTTCTCCGGAGGGACCTTACAAAGACTACCCATTGATTTTTCAGCTAAGTGCATCAGCTACTACATTCATCTTTCCAGGATGATATAAAATTCTCACATCATAATCTTTCAGTAGTTCTAACCATCGCCTCTGCCGAAGATTCAACTCTTTCTGCTTGAAAATATATTGGAGACTTTTGTGATCCATGTAGATATCAACATAGACGCCATACAGATAGTGTCTCCACATCTTTAGTGCATGAATAACCGCAGTCAATTCGAGATCATGAGTTGGATAATTCTTTTCATGTTTCCGCAACTGCCTAGAAGCATAGGCGACAACCTTACCGTGCTGCATCAACACACAACCCAATCCAACACCGGAGGCATCACAATACACAACATAACCATCGGCCCCTTCTGGAAGGGTTAAAATCGGAGCTGAAGTCAACCTATCCTTTAATTCCTGGAAATTGCGTTCACAAGCATCGGTCCACTAAAATTTTGTTGATTTCTGAGTTAGCTTCGTTAATGGTGCTGAAATAAAAGAAAATCCTTCCACAAACCTTCCATAATAGCCTGCCAATCCCAAGAAGCTACGGACCTCTGTAGGCGTTGCAGGCCTTGGCTAAGTCTTCACAACCTCAATTTTTTTAGTATCAACTCGAATGTCGTCAGCTGAAATGATATGGCCCAGAAAAGTTACTGAATTAAGCCAGAATTCGCATTTCAAAAATTTAGATACAATTCACGAGCCCGATGAATTCCAAGAACAGTACGCAAATTATCTGCATGTTCTGCTTCAGTCCGAAAATATACTAGAATGTCATCAATGAATACTATCACGAATAGATCTAAGAAAGGCCTGAACACATTATTCATCAAATTCTTGAACACCGCTGGGGCATTTGTCAACTCGAATGACATTAATCGAAATTCATAATGACCATATCTAGTCCTGAAGGCTGTCTTTGGAATGTCTTTTTCTCTAACTCTCACTTGATGATAACCTGACCTCACATCTATATTGGAAAACCACTTGGCACCTTGTAATTGATCAAACAAATCATCAATTCTTGGGAGTGAATATTTATTCTTGATTGTCACCTTGTTCAACTATCTATAATCGATGCACATTCGTAAAGAACCATCATTCTTTTTCACAAATAAGACAGGTGCTCCCCATGGTGATGAACTGGGACTAATGAATCCCTTCTCAAGCAAATCTTTCAATTGCTCCTTTAGCTCTATCAATTCCTCAAGAGCCATTCTATAGGGAGGAATAGATATAGGTTTAGTATCCGGCAACACATCGATAGCAAAATCAATCTCCCGCTCCGGTGGAAGGCCTGGAAATTCATCTGGGAATACATCCGGAAATTCATTTACTACCGTGACGGATTGAAGAGTCGGCATTTTTGCTTCGGCGTCATGCACTCAGACCAAATGATGAATATAGCCTTTGGCGATCATCTTCCTCGCTTTGAGATGTGAAATAAACCTACCTCTTGGAGATGTTGTGTTACCCTTCCATTCAAGCATTGGTTCTCACGAAAATTGGAACCGAACTATTTTCGTCCTACAATCCACATTAGCATAACAAGAAGCCAACCAATCCATGCCCATAATCACATCAAAATTTAGAATATCTAGTTCAATCAAATCGGTTGTAGTCTGGCGATTACATACCACCACCACACAATTTTTGTATACCTGTCTAGCTATTACTGGATCACCAACTGGAGTAGATACCTCGAAAGGTTTAATTGACTCGGGTTTCACCCCAATACGGCCAGCAATATAAGGAGTGATATAAGACAACGTGGATCCCAGATCAATCAATTAATAAACATCATGAGAGAATACGGAGAGTATACCTGTAACCACATCTGGGGAGGACTCAAGATCCTGTCGTCCAGCTAGAGCATAAATACGTGGCTGCTGAGGGCCACTTGAACTAGGAGCTCCCTCTCGGCCTCTGCCACGGCCTGCTAAAATCGGGGGAGTCTACCCGACAGGGCGCACGGACGAAGAAGAACCCACCGCTGATCCCGTAGGCCCCCAACTCTACCGCCCATCGACGGACAATCACGCATCATATGCCCAACCTGACCACAGGCATAACAAGTATCTGATCCACGGCGACACTGGCCCGAATGTAATCTACCGCACTGGCTACATCGTGGTATCAGTGGTCTCCTTTGACTAGAATCACCTCCTAACTGAGAACTTGAGACCCTCGAAATCTGACCCAGACCAGAATAAATGGGGCGATCGAATCTCCTGCCCGCGAATCAAAGAGGTGCACTAGTCGCGGACTGGCCCGAATATCTAGGATATTATTGCCGTTGACCCCTATATACTCACTACTAGCACAATCGGATTTGGCCCTCCTACTCTGCCCTCTATCAATATCACGCTCACCCCTATGCGACTGTTGCTGCTCTTCTAAATTTTGTGCGTGGGCCTGAATACGGGAGATGTCCATCCCCTCCTGCAATGAAGCTATCAAGCAATCTTTGAAGAAATGTGGCCCTAAGCCACTCACAAATCTATGTACTCTGTCTCCCATATCGGCTACCATAGTGGGAGCGTTTCTAGCCAATGAGTTGAAACGGAGACTATATTCTCGAGCACTCATATTCCCTTACTTTAAATTCAAAAACCTGTCAGCTCGGGCCCTTCGAACCTCGGGTGGCAAATAATGACGAAGGAAGGCATCTACAAATTCCTGCCAAACCGGGGGAGGTGCATTTTCCTTCCTTGAGGCTATCCAGTTATTATACCATAGAACGGCGAGATCCCGCAATCTATAAGACGCTAACTCCACTGACTCAGTATCAGAAACATGTATAATCCTCAGCGTCCTCAGCATTTCATCTATAAAACCTTGCGGGTCTTCATCCGGCTTTGACTCGAAAAATTTCGGCAGGTTCAAACTCATAAAATCACAGGCTTTAACACTAGTAGGTCTGTCACCCGGAACTGCACTCAGCCGCTGAGCCTGAACGGCAACTAACTGTGTCAACAGCTTAATGGCCTCGGTCATCTATTGACTTGAAGCACCCGGTAGAGGGACTGGAGGCATTGGAGCTGGAGCTAAGGCCCGTTCATGCGCCTCTGAAATAGGCAGCGTGTGAGAGGTGTGAGATGGAGCCTCATTATGGGACTCACCCTCCCCCATATGTATCGACGGCTCCGGTTCAACCCGCCTTCCTGCCGCAGTCTTGCCCTTCTGGGCGGCTATTTCTTTTCTCTTTACCGCCATCGCTGAAATCATAACGCACAATTAGAAAAGGGAGAGATCTTATATCATGGCTCTATCGCACGATTTATGGAGAAGAAAAAAAAATGGTCATTATTCGTAAATGCCCCGCAGCCTCATGTTTATAAGTGTGGCGCGCTTCACACATATAAACAAGACTCTACTGGACACGGCTCGTAGACAAACCCTAGGACAGAACTGTTCTGATACCACTTTGGTCACGACCCAACCAGTGGGCCGTGACGGGTACCCGAAGCTGACTACCGAGCACCACTCATCACGCTAACCATCATACCCAACATGTGCACACGTAATCACCAAAACAATACGTGTATATATATATATATACACACACACACACACACATAAGCCCTCACGGCTGTAAAATGATATACTGTTACACTGGGGTGATCATAAGACATCTACTACCCACACATATGTATCTACGAGCCATTAACTGGAATACTGAACATAAGGACAAGACAGAACCCCGTCGTGCCCGAGTATATACATAAAAGAATATATCAAAAACTGCACCTCCGGAGTAGGGAAATGCTCTTGTACAGGCTGATCTGGCTCCTAAGGATCTAGACTGTCCCCCTGTCTACCTGTGGGCATGAACACAACTTCCAAAAAGAAAAGGACGTCAGTACGAACAAGGTACTGAGTATGTGAGCCATACATGGTAACATAATAAAGAAATATAGAAAGCATAAAAAGAAAAGATCACTGTAGCTGCTTGCCCCTTGAGGTGGAATCATGCATGCTAACTTATATCAATAACAATATCATGTCATGTATGCATATGTAAACTGCCCGACCATATAGGTACGGTGTGATCATCATTAGCCCGCGTCCGCGCCTCCCACATCCAGGGTAAACATCTCATGCCGCCCACTAGTGGCGTCTGCCCATGCCATCTAGACATGGCGTAATCGTCATCATAGCTGCCCACTATGCCTGTCCTAGTGGTGAATACCCGGCCATATAGGCATGGTGTACTCATCATCATATACATTACATAAAGCGTGCATGAGGGCTCAAGTAAAAGCTATAACTCTATCGAAGTGACATAAGGTCGGTAACCGCCGATTGCATTATGGAACATCATGATCGTTATGTCTTACCTTGAAGGAACTAGCACTATAAGGTGAGGCTATCAACAATGAATAACGTCAAGGAATCATGTAAGGATCACTAGCTTCATAATAATATCATATCGTAAGCTTTAGAATCTCTAGACATAGATTCATCATTATCATTACCATGGACGTATCTCATCTTTATCTCATAAGGAGCTCTTAAGGATCTTTAACTTTCATCTTTTGGGATGTAAGAAGGTCATGGGAATTACCGGAAAGGAATCACAATATATATAAGAATCATACCTATGAAGGAAGGGATAGCCTCACATACCTTTATATCTTCTTAATTCTATTGCCTACCTGTTTGCCTTTCGAGCTCGCGATTCTACCTTCAAGAGAATTTGTACTAAGATTAGACACCGGAAACATACTTAAGCTTAAGCTAAAGTAACTAAGAGTAATTGAAAATTTAGCTATATTTCCTTTATTTCGACAACCTCTTCCATAAATATTAGACAACCCTCAAACACCAATAAGAACACCCATAATAACATAATCAATAGTACAACACCATACTCATTCTCACATAATACTCCTTTAACATCGTTTGTATTATTCAACACAAGATTATACTTATGACACATCAAGAACTATTATTCAAGTCAAGTCATTATTCAAGAATATCACTATTTCCCTATTTGTACTCCATATCCTCCTCCCTTCCATAGTCTAAGTCTTTTAACCTCTCAATATTCTTAATAACATTGAACATAAAACCTACCTTTCACGATGTAGTAATGGATTTTGGATGCAAATACTTCACTTGGAGAAAACCCCACTTCAACACCAAAGAGATTCTTGGTTTCCACCAACCCTAGAGAGTATCCTTGCACTTGATTCTACTAATTATTGGTGTTTACTCCTTGATTTCCCTTGGATATATGATGATATGATGACGTCATTTTTCTAGAACCTTCAAGACCTTGAGAGAGACTAAAATCTAAAAATTTGGAGCATAACTCGTCTATTTATAGCTGAAACTAAAATCTAAAAATTTGGAGCACAACCCGTCTATTTCAACTCGATGTGTCGACGGTCCGTCGTCTTCGTCGACTTACACCTGAGAATCTTTGATTGCAGAAACATGTTGATGGTTGGGTTGACGGTCACGTCGACATGTCGACTTGCGCCTGTAGGTCTCAGTCTACAGAAACATATTGACGGTGCACAGTGATTGTCCGTCGACATGTCGATGGCCCACCGACAGTGGCTGATGTTTGCAGAATTTCCCTGATTCAGTTCAGATTTTGCCGATTCAATCCGTTTAACTTCTAACCACGCAAATCAGCAGGAATACCTGTCGGTATGTTTGTATTCGGGGTAAAGTATTCTCTACTTTAACTATCTCCTGGGAGCTTTCTTTTCTTGCCTCAAATGTCTTTGTAATCTTAATTAGAACCGTCAAGTGCCCCTTCTTACTTGTAGGGACATCATACACATCTCACTCTGCGTTAGTCTATTTACCACACAGCGACATTGTCACGACCCAGCTAGGGGCCGTGACGGGTACCCGGGGCTGACCATCACTGACCGCTCGTTCTACTACTCATCATACTCATTAAGCCTCCTTTTTTGTTCATAAACTCATCATCATAAGAAAATCATTTTCATTAAAGAACATAAATACTTTTATATACATAAACCCTTTGGCTATCAAAAGATAATGTACACATAACTATGTGTATACAGTAGTGACCTTGTGAGACCATATAACTCACATATACGTATCTACGAGCCTCTACTAGAGTACTAGACATATGGACGGGAAAAGACCCCGTCGTGCCCAAAATACTTATATATATATATATATATATACACAAAAGTATAAACCCGATTAGCACCTCCGGAATAATGGAGTGCTTCTGCAAAGCTGTTGATAGCTCCTAAAGGTCTGCGCCGTCTCCCTGTCTACCTGTGGGCATGAACACAGCGTCCAAAAAAATGGACGTCAGTATGAATATTGTACTGAGTATGTAAGGCATGAATGAAATAAACATAATAGAGAATTCGCATCAACGTCAGTTAATCAACTATAAGAACGCATGAATATTTTCTAAGGATAATTGGGCAGCATTTCCTTTGTTTCTACTACTTTTCCCATGTTTCATTTCAACTACCAAACCTTCACAACATCACTCACAATATCGTATCAACAATCGTCATTTATCTACATTTACCACATTCCACCATTTTTCTCCAATTTCTCCACATTTACGGGTTTTAGCTCATCATCACATTTTCTCATACATCACACCTATTTTATGGTCTACACGTCATTTATAACATATTTATACACCCAACTCTTCAACATTCATAATTCAATCCAACTATCATTCAACTATGGCACTATTCAAATTTTATAGCCCATTTACTACACTCTTCTATAATCCAAGTGTTTCAACGTATAAATACATCAATCATCATGAGAAAGTCATAAAACTTACCTTAGATGTTGTAGGAATGAGCCTTGAGTAGCAATACTCTTCTATGCCAAAAACCCTACTTCACTTCCTTTGTAATTTCTTGGTGTAGATGAACTTTGATGAGTTTCGCACTCTTGATTTCATGGTTTTAGTGTTGTTGATCTTGATTTTCCTTTGCTTCTCTTGTGGATGAATATTAGAGAGTATTCTAGATGTTTCTTGAAGTGTGGAGTGAAAATGAAATGAATGGAATGAAAAAGGGTCCCTTATACTTAAAATCTGATTTTTATGAACAGTAGTCGAAGTGCACAGTGGTCGTAAACCCAGTTTACGGGCCATATTCTGGTTTACGGTCCGTCCTTCACGACCGTATTTAAGCATAACAGAACCAGAAAGGTTTGCTGGAGTCATGGTGGTTTACGGTCACAATTTACGGGTCGTATTTCGATTTACGGTCCGTATGCTGAGTCGTATTTGTCACGACCCGTCTAGGGGCCGTGACGAGTACCCGATACTTGTACCGAGCACCCCTTGTCTATTGTTTTACCTTTACCACTTAGCAAGCCATGTAAACAGAGCCATTTTTTTTTTAACGTTAACATTAGCGGCGTCATTCTGAACATAGACTAATAAACTTCGTTATCACTTATACATCAACATTAGCATGCCAAAACACCATATATCTAACTGTACTTAACTGACTGTACATAACTATCTACGAGCCTCTAGACGTAGTACACTTATACATAGAAAGGGCCGGGTGCTGCCGTGCCCGAATATACATACACAAAATAGTACCGCAGAAGTGAGGCTCCGGAACAACTGGAGCGCTGTCAACACTACTGGTAAGGCTCCTAAGGATCAAATCCGCCTATCTGTTGACCTGCGCGGCATGAAACGCAGCGTCCACAAGAAGGGACGTCAGTACGAATAGTGTACCGAGTATGTAAGGCATGAAAGATAACACTAGCAGTAACATAATGTATAATTAATAATGTCATAGAGTCATAGAATATAGAAGATAGAACATATCTCATGTCATATATTATCATCTCGTATCATATCGTGTTATATCTTATCTTGTCTTGTCGTAGTATATCACGTCATAGTATATCGTGTCATAGAGTGTCAAGCTATAGTATATCATAACATAGTACCTCATATCGTAGCATGGCATGTTATAGCATGTCGTGTCATAGCATAGCGTGTCATAGCATGTCTTACCATAGCATAGCATATCATAGCGTATCATAGCATAGCATAGCTTGTCATATCATGTCCTGTCGTAGCAGATCATAGCATATCATGTCATAGTATAGCTTACCATAGCATATCTTATCATAGCATGTCTGGTCATGACATGGTAGGTCATATCATAGCGCCGAACAATGCCGGCTCACCCACATAGCGCCGATATACACCGGCTCACCCATATATCCCGCGTCCGAGCACCCCGCGTCCGGGATGATAACCCAGTTGATCAGGTAGCAATGAAACATGTTTCCCTTCCCATTCCCCCATGTATCCCTTCCCCCCAACCCAGGTTCATATACATAGCTTGCATACATATACATGTCTTATATACATTTACTTATCTTATATACATATATATCTTTTATATACTTATACATATCTTATATACATATACATGTTATATATATATATATATATATATATATATATATATATATATATATATATACATAGACATGTTTTCTATATGTATATATCCTATAAGCACACAAGGGAGCCCAAGGAAAAATCATATAGCCATCGGAGCGGCGTAAGGCCGGTGACCTCCGATTACATTATGGAATACTCGTGATCGCTCTTGTCTCACCTCGAAGGGACGAATATTTTGAGGTGAGATGGTCAATAGAGAATAGTATTAAAGTAAACGTAGAATTAAATTGTGGGCATCATAGATGACAGTTCATAGACTTTGAAATCTTTAGAAAATAAAGTCATAGCTAGGAAATATAAATAAGATTCAAAAATTGATTTATCATTTTCATATTTACATAAGATACTTAGCTTAGTTATCTTGGTCATAGAGTCGTTCCGGTAGCACGTATCATAGGCATATCCTCTTATGTAATGTCATTGTTATCATTCTCGTCATGGAAGGGTCCTCGTTGGAGGAGTCATAGTACTTATCATTTGGTAACGAACTCGGGATCAAAAGTTCCCTTTGGATTCACTTCTAATAAGTCAAGCAACACTGTAAGGAAAATTCCGAGAGTAGCGGGCCCACCTCGGGCCGGATGGGGTGGCGTATGTTATTTACATATATTACGTGTCATGTCATTACTTGTGAGGGTTCTAGGGTAATCGGGTCCCACTCGTGCAAGTTCTAAGGGTTTAAGAGGTCTTTCCATCATTTGCACACTTTCTAGTTCAATTCTATTGAACAAAAAGTGGAAAACTTTAGGTGCGGATTCCGGGGGCTAGGGTTGTCCCCGAGGCTCGTACCCGACTTATTACATCTAAGACATGCCATAGAAAGAAGAGTGAAGCCTTACATACCTCTTTCCGCTCCTTTTGCTATTCCAAATTCACGTCGCAATCTCGTCAAAATCTGCAAATTGGTCATGTTTACCAAAACTCTTATTAGGGTACTTAGAGTTAGGATCTTAAGGAAACATTTGGCTACCGAAATTTCGGCAGCACTTCCCCTATAAATACTCCATCCCACCAAGTTCAACTTGGCTAATTTCAATCAACAACAATCCCGGGAATTCAAACCCGGCCAAAATATCAACCACAATTCCAACAACAACAATACTAACAACTTCCATATTCAATCAACTTACTACTTCTTCCAAAAACTTTCTAACTTTAATGAAAACAATAACAACCTCATAATCTATATTCCAACAACATCATACTAAATAAAATTGACTCATTCTCTTCCATTTTTTCACCATAACCACACGGCTAACACCAACATACACACTACAACTTCTCAAAATTCATTCAACTTCCATTTTCCACATATCATTCACAACAATAACAACCAAACACTAATTAAAATAATTGAAGCATGACTCCTACACATATATACATACACACGGCCATGTACTATATTCCTCTCCTTCATGAATATCATCCATTTTAGCATACTACAATACATATAAACCATATATAACACATAAAACAAGATCAAAACTCACCTTTCTTCTTCAACTTCTCACTTGACTACAACTTGACAACTTGTATGATTTTGAATTTTTCTTGCTCCAACAACAACTCCACCTTGTTAATCACCCTTTACTTGGTAGAAAATGATTTTTGAAGAATTTTTATCAATTTTCTTGTTGGTTTTTGATCTTGGCCGAAATGGCCTTCAAGTTTTTCTCCTTCTTTTCTTGTTCTTACTTTCTTGAAAATTCTAGAGAGTTTGATGAAAAAGATGACTTGGTCATCTCTTTATTTACTCATTAACCTTGATGTGGGCTTAATCCCACACCAAATGGACGGCCAAACAAGGCCCAAACCTTAGCCCACTTATTTCTTTTTATTTTTTTGGGCCAACTCGGTTTGGTCCCGAGTTGGGCCTAGCCCACTGACCTTTCGACCTTAAAACGTCCAGATCTCCTTGTACCGACGTCACCTGGGGACCCACGACCTATGGTTGGAAAGCTAATTCAATTATCTACAACTTCTATTTCTTGGTACTTTTCCAAATTCCAAACTTATAATACCGTTTGTGCGCCTTGAAGTCAGATCACCCGAAAACGTTTTCTTAAAAATATTCGTTTGGAGGACTTCCACTTTGATTTGGCCCAAGGGTCCTTCTTGAGTTGTGTTTAACTTCTCATATGTGATTCATATGAATTTTCAGATGTCCCAAAAAAATCTCGATGTGTGGGTCCCACCTCAGCAATTAATCTGACGTTCAAAAATACGGGATATAACAGTATTTAACCATGTAAACATTTGGCAGAAAGTTGAAATTTTGTATATTGGAGGACGATAGCAGTTTACGGTCCGTAAACCACTTTACGGGTCGTATTCTATTTTACGACCAACTAGGCTGAAGTGCGAATCTGCAACTTCGCATTTTCAAAACTCATAAGTAGTCATCCCCTTCTTAGTAAAACATCGTACACTCATACTCTTGACTGGTCTATTCATTGTACATTCACAGAGAAATTTCCGAGGTGTAACATTCTTCCCCCCTTTTAGAACATTCGTCCTCGAATGTTAAGTCAGCGGGGATTCTACGAAAAATTCGCCAGAGTTTCCCTTGTAATATGGTACTACCACCCTGTCACAACAACCCATAATATCATTGCCTCACAGGGCCATAACATAATAGCAACATATCTATGGCCACCCACGACCCAAAAGCATGAAAATAAAACGTACATACCTTTTTCAAGCTTGGTTCTTAACATATATCTCTCCCATTCCCTTTACATCGTACAGTAAGTTCTTTTAGGACATCTCTCATGTCCTTTATTGATTATGCAGCCTCGTACTACTAACTCCATAATCCTGTAGTTGTAACTTCTAAAGTGCTATAACTCATGTCTCGTATATTTTCCTCACACTCATATCTCCATAAAAATATATTTACAATATAGTCTGCACGATAAGGAAGCTTTCATCAATAACTAACTTGCTCGGTAGCACATGTCACTCTCTTACTTTTTTCTAACTGACCCTATCTTTTCGTTATTCTTTAGCAACTGCTATCTTGGAGGTTCTACCCTTCACACCCTACCTCCTTAAAGCTTGTGTAGCATCGTCCTCACAATCCCCTTTAAGTCTTATCGGTAGTATTTCTAAAGGTATTTCATATAGATTACCAGTGGTCGATCAATACTATCCTCAAGGATATATATATATATAAAAACTGTTAATACCACATATCGTACTTTACCAATTACCGTCGCTACATAGCATAAAACCTCTCAATTCATACTTGTTTAATATGATAAATATTTATTTCTTCTTTCACACATTATCAAAGGTAGAGATATACCTGTGACGACATCGGGAAATGACTCTGGATCCTGTCGCTCAGCTAAAGCATATATACGGGGCTGAGTGGCACCTGAAGTAGTTGCTCCCCCTCTGCCTCTACCTCGCCCTGCCGGAACCGGGAAAGTCTACCCTCCCGGGCGCACCGAAGAAGAACCAGCCGTTGATCCTGCGGGCTGAACCGCGTGCCTACCGCCTCGAAATGGGCACTCTCTCATAATGTGACCCGACTGGCCGCAAACATAACAAACATCCGAGCCCAATCGGCATGGTCCCCAATGTAGCTTACCGCACTGGGTACATTGTGGTATAGCTGATCTCTTCTGGCCTGAATCACTCCTATACTGAGAGCCTGACTCGATGAAACTCTGATCCAGTCCGGGATGACTAGAGAAGTCGGACCCCTGGTCTGCAACTCGTGGAGGTATACTAGTCACCGACTGACCTGAGTGCCTAGAATACGTCTGCCTCGATCCCCTTCTATGGTCGCTATCAGCACCTATGGATCTGGCCCTCTTACTTGGCCCCTGATCCATATCACGCTGGCCCCTTTGCGGATGTCGTTGCTCTTTGATAGTTTGAGCGTGGGATTGAATGCGAGAGATATCCATCCCGTCTTGCAATGAAGCCGCTAAGCAATCTTTGAACAAATGTGGCCCTAGGCCACTCACAAACCTATGGACTCTATCTCCCATATCGGCCACCATAGCCAGGGCATATCTAGCCAACGAATTGAATTGAAGGCTATACTCCCGGGAACTCATATTCCCTTGTTTCAAATTTAAGAACCTATTCGCTCTAGCTCGGCGGACCTCAGGTGGCAAGTAGTGGCGGATGAAGGCATCTACAAATTCTTGCCAAACCGGAGGAGGCGCATTCTCTCCTCTTGATAATACCCAATTATTATACCATAAGACTGCCACGTCCCGGAGTCTGTAAGATGCTAACTCCACGGATTCAGTCTCGGAGGCATGGATAATTTTCAATGTCCTCAACATCTCATCAATAAAGCCTTGCGGGTCTTCGTCCAGCTTTGACCCAAAGAACTCCGAAGGATTTAAAGTAATAAAATCGCGGGCTCTAGTACTAACGGCCCTGTCACTTGAACCCGAACCCTGTAGCTATGCCTGGGCGGCAACTAGCTGTGTCAATAAGCGGATAGCCTCTGTCACTTGTTAACCCAAACCAACCAGGGGAGGAATTAGAGCTGGAGCTCCTCCTTGTTCTTCCACATCAGGCGGGGTGGAGGAAGTATTAGATAGGGCCTCATTATGTGACTCGCCCTCTTCTACATACATCGGAGGCTCTCTTTCTACCCGTCTCTTTGCCGTAGTCTTGCCCTTCTGGGCGGCTGTAGCTTTTCCCTTTGGCGGCATTCTGAAATCACAACACACTATTAGGGAGGATAAAATCTTATACACGGCTCTATCGCACGATCTCATAAGAAGAAAGATGGTCATTTTTTCCCTAAATGCCCAGTAGCCTCTTGTTTATTGATGTGGCGCGCAACACACCCTAAACAAGACTCTACTAGACACGACTCGTAGACACTTCCTAGGACTGAACTGCTCTGATACCACTTCTGTCACGACCCATCTAGGGGCCGTGACGGGTACCCGGGGCTGACCACCGAGCACCGCTCGTTCTACTACTCATCATACTCATTAAGCCTCTTTTTTCATTCATAAACTCATAATCATAAGAAAATCATTTTCATTAAAGAACATAAATACTTTTATATACATAAGCCCTTTGGCTATCAAAAGATAATGTACACATATCTATGTGTATACAGTAGTGACCTTGTGAGACCATATAACCCACACATACGTATCTATGAGCCTCTACTAGAGTACTAGACATATGGACGGGACAACACCCCGTCGTGCCTATATATACAAAAATATAAACCCGATTAGCACCTCCAGAATAAGGGAGTGCTTCTGCAAATCTGTTGATAGCTCCTAAAGGTCTGCGCCGTCTCCCTGTCTGCCTGCGGGCATGAACACAGCGTCCACAGAAAACGGACGTCAGTACGAATATTGTACTGAGTATGTAAGGCATGAATGAAACAAACATAATAGAGAAATCATAAGTCATGAGGTGAAGGAAAAACCTGCGAGACCTTTAAGGCTGAATACATTTCATACATATATCACATATGCATAATCATCGTACATGAACCATCATAGCGTATACATCATCATGTCATATAATTCATCATCGTAGTGCCGTACTCGACAATATCCGTATTCGGCCACATGGTGGCTCGACAGTATCCCTATTCGGCCACGTAGTGGCTCGACAATATCACATACATATCTTCCATATTTGGCCACGTAGTGGCTCGACCATATCACATGCATCATACAAGGATCAATATATCTCATCATTATCATTGCCATCACATACATCTTATAAGCTTATCGTAACCTTTCATTAATGCACACATTTAAATTTAAAGACAATCTATGAAAATCACATCATATTCGTAGCATGAATTTCGTATAAATATCGTATGATAGTCTTTATAATCGTTGGGCTTAAGCTCATCATTTCCATTATTATTTCTATAGCGTATCTCTTACCTTTATCTCACATGAAATCCTTTATGAACATAGACTCATAGTTTCTCGAAACATTGGTCATAGGACATACATTGAGGCTTATGAACAATCTATAACAATGTCGGCGTGACGTAAGGTCGAGAGCCCCTGCTTATATTATGAACGTTTATGAGTATCGTGCCTCGCCTTGAAGGAAATAGAGCATAAGGAGAGTGTTAACAAAGATAACATCATTAGCCTTATAGGAACATCATGCCACAATTTCTTGAATCGCTATACTCTAGCTTATTATCATCACCATCACATTCGTATGTAATTCAATATATTGAATGACTCATAGGCTTCGTTTTGTAGAAGGATTATATAAGACTTGAAGGATTCATGCCTTTTGAAAGAAAAGATAAGCCTTACATGCCTTTTCCTTTAGCTATTATACCGCTTGATAGTTCCTCTTCAATATTTGCGTCTTTACCTACAAGAGAATTCGCATAAACGTCAATTAATCGACTATAAGAACGCGTGACTATTTTCTAGGGAAAATTGGGCAGCATTTCCTTTGTTTCTACTACTTTTCCCATGTTTCATTTCAACTACCAAACCTTCACAACAACACTCACAATATCGTATCAACAATCGTCATTTATCTACATTTATCACATTCCACCATTTTTCTCCAACTTCTCCACATTTACGGGTTTTAGCTTATCATCACATTTTCTCATACATCACACCTATTTTATGGTCTACACATCATTTATAACATATTTATACTCCCAACTCTTCAACATTCATAATTCAATCCAACTATCATTCAACTATGGCACTATTCACATTTTATGGCTCATTTACTACACTTTTCTATAATCCAAGTGTTTCAACGTATAAATACTTCAATCATCATGAGAAAGTCATAAAACTTACCTTAGATGTGGTAGGAATGAGCCTTGAGTAGCAATACTCTTCTATGCCAAAAACCCTACTTCACTTCCTTTGCAATTTCTTGGTGTAGATGAACTTTGATGAGTTTCACACTCTTGATTTCATGGTTTTAGTGTTGTTGATCTTGATTTTCCTTTTCTTCCCTTGTGGATGAATATTAAAGAGTATTCTAGACGTTTCTTGAAGTGTGGAGTGAAAATGAAATGAATGGAATGAAAAAGGGTCCCTTATACTTAACTTAAAATCTGATTTTTATGAACAGTAGTCGAAGTGCACAGTTGCCGTAAACCCAGTTTACAGGCCGTATTCTGGTTTACTGTCTGTCCTTCACGATCGTATTTAAGCATAACAGAACCAGAAAGGTTTGCTGGAGTCATGGAGGTTTACGGTCACAGTTTACGGGCCGTATTTCGATTTACGATCCGTATTCTGAGTCGTATTTAACCATGTAGACATTTGGCAGAAAGTTGAAATTTTGTATATTGGAGGAAGATAGCAGTTTACGGTCCGTAAACCACTTTGCGGGTCGTATTCTATTTTACGACCAACTGGGCTGAAGTGCGAATCTGCAACTTCGCATTTTCAAAAATCATAAGTAGTCATCCCCTTCTTAGTAAAACATCGTACACTCATACTCTTCGTTGGTCTATTCATTGTACGTTCACGGAGAAATTTTCAAGGTGTAACACACATGAAATTTTTTTCCGGGATGTAACAACGACCACCCCAAAACTCACTGTAAGAACTTGTCGACCTAGCCTTTTTATGCTGACCTCTATCATGATCTCGATCGGCTCACTATTGTTGTTTACGCTCCTCAAAGCCCTAAGCATATTCCTAAATACGAGCAATATCCATACCCTCCTGAAGCGAGGCCGTCATACAATCATTAATTAACTGCAGCCCAATTCTGATCACAAACTGGTGTACCTGATCCTCCATCTCAGCTACAATCGTGGGAGCATACTTGGCTAGTAAGTCAATGCAAAGACTGTACTCCCGAACACTCACATTCCCTTCGCGTATATTTAGAAATCTATCAACTAGAGCTCATCGGGTCTCCACTATCAGATAGTGTTGGAGAAAAGCCTCTATAAACTCCTACCACACTGCTGGAGGGGTATTAGTCCCTCTGGACATCTCGTAAGTCTCATACCAGTGAACAACAATATCCCACAACTGGTAGGAAGCCAATCCCACTGACTCAGTGTCAGAAGCATGCATTACCCTTAATGTCCTCAATATGAGATCTATAAAGTTCTATGGGTACTCATTAGGATCCGATCCTGTAAATACTGAAGGATCCAAATTGATGAAATCTCAAATTGTGGCACTAACAGCCCTATCAGAATAACCAGCACCTGTACCCTGCCGCTGGACCTGATCAGCCACCAACTGAGTCAATAATCGTATAGCATCTCGCATCTACTGACCTAATGCATCAGGTAGAGGAACTGGGGGGTACTACAGCTCCCCTAAGATCCTCTGGAGCGGGCAGAGTCTGAGAAATCTGAGATGGGGCTTCACTCAGCGACTTACCCTGGCTAACATCTACAGGTGGTAGCAGATTGGTACCTTTTTCTGCCACAGCCTTGCCTCTCTGGGTAGCTGAAACTTTCCTCATCACCGGCATTACTATAATCAAAATACGCTATTAGAAAATGATTCTTACGCCATAGTTCTATCGCACGATCTAAGAAAAGAAGAAAGGACAACCACCTTAAATGCCCTGTAGCCTCCTGTTTATAAGTGGGGAGCACAACACACCCATAAAAAAGACACTACTAGACACGTCTTGTAGATAATCCTAGGACAACCTGGCTCTAATACCAAATTTGTCATGACCCAAACCGTAAGGCCATGATGGGAACCCGGGCCTTACTTGCCGAGCACCTCTATAACTTGCTTTCATAACATGATCATAGATGAAAGGGGAACCGCGAGTGCCACCACAAGACAACCTGCTAACTCATTGGGGAAATAAGTTAAAAAGGGACAAGTTCGAAAGGACATATATATATAAACATACTGGACCCCATAGTACGAGCTGATAAGGCCTTCAGGAACACCTGTACAGAAAAACACAAGCCAACCAGGCTATACAACATCTAACTACATCATGTCCATCTACAAGCCTCTACAAAAGTACATAGCTATCATAAGG
The DNA here is from genome assembly GCF_019175385.1 of Lycium barbarum. Classification (NCBI taxonomy): domain Eukaryota; kingdom Viridiplantae; phylum Streptophyta; class Magnoliopsida; order Solanales; family Solanaceae; genus Lycium; species Lycium barbarum. The sequence continues at coordinate 44,659,252 of NC_083342.1, read as the reverse complement.
TCGGGAAAGGGCCCTGCCATACCCATATGTACATCAAATATATCGTACCAAGACCATACATCAACTCCGATGCAAGTGGAGTGCCTCAATACCAAGTTGAATAGATGCTTTACTGATGCGAACCGTGACCCTGTCTATTAGAACCTGTGGGCATGAAACACAGCGTCCCCAAGCTAAAGAGACGTCAGTACGAATAAATTACTGAGTATGAAAGACATGGAAATAGCATAAGAAAGATATGAAAGTAATATGAGATAAAAGGAGTCAACCTGTACATTTGAAATGCCTCTAAGGTCTATGGTATGCATAAGTACTGTATATATGCATATATAACGTCGTTCATACATATATATAAGTATATAACGCCATCAATTCTCCATGGGCATCATCATCATGGCCAGCTGATTAGTGGTGTGTATATAACGCCGTCGTACATTTATATATACATATATATGTGTGTATATAACACCATCGGCCTCTTTGGTTAATCATCATCATGATATATAAATATATATATGTATATAATGCATGTATAAGAGAAAAAATGGAGCATCATGATTTCATCGGAGAGACGTAAGGTCGCATAAGGTCGTTGCACCTTCGACTAGTCAAATGACAAGATTCAGTGTCTTTATATAGAGGGTAAGAATACAAGCTTCTAGCATTTCTAAGAATCGAGTCGTTATGGATATCGTTCATTTACGTTGCATTTCGTAAAGGTCATTCCAAAAGAAGAAAGGGCTAGCCTTAACATACCTTATATCAACTCTTCTTGTAAGTGCCCAAGCTTAGCTTCCTCATAAACAAAATCTACCATCACAAATATGATACTAACGTCACTATAACTCTCAACGACAACTAACGAACGTTAAACATATTCTAAATGAATTTGGACAGCAACTCCCTATAGTTTTCCCTGCTTCCACAACTTCCAATAAACCAACAACACAAGAACAACATTCAACACAATATGTACAAGCTAAACCAAACATTTCCAGCCACAAAATCCCATCAACACAACTTCAACCCAAGTAAACACAAAATGACAACATAACATATGGTTATCAACTTCTCCCTTGTGATTCTTAAACCAACTAACTTATTCATGACTTCTAACACTTCAAAAACATAGAGGAGAGGTTAAATATTACCTTTCTTGAGCTTGCTTCACTTCTAAGAATCCTCAAAACTCAACAACAACAACAAGAATTTAAACTTTAACTTGCATCCAACACCTTTACTACGATCTTCCACCTTTGGAGAGTTGGATTTGGGCCTGGATCACTTAAATTATGTTCCGTAAGCTTGAGCTAGGGTTTGGGGACTCTAGGGAATATTTTGGATGAGAGAGATATGAAAAATGATATTGAATGAGGCTATCAACGAAATTATATCAACCAAAGTTAGCCACCGCCTTTGATCTGCGATGGTGCAGATGCTCATCTACGGCCGCAGATGACCTTGCAGATCATTTCTAAAAAAATTCTCAAATTTTGCTCTCATATGCGACCATGATCTACGAAGCATATGGCCATCTGTGATGAAGATCATGCCTCACACTTCTCGAACTTCGTCGAAACTTATCTTCTTCAACTCGTATGATCCCGAATCTTTGGATACATAGTTAAAACAAATATACGACCTTCTGCAACCTTTGAGAAGATTCATAATACCTTCGATTCATATTAGTTTACTTACGACGCAAACGACGCGAAATTTTACGAGGTGTAACATCCTTCTCCCCTTAGGAGCATTCATCCTCGAATGTTAAAGCATAAATTATACAACACCTCCTATACATAGCCTCATGTAAGGCGTACATAGGTACTCTGTTAAGAACTAAGCTTAGGTGTTAGAAGTTCCATCCTGGGCCATGTTATCTTCGGGATCATCATCTTTAGTGTGGAATAAGTGCGGGTGCTTCGATTTCATTTCTTCTTCTGCCTCCCACATAATCCCTTCAACATTCTTATTGCGCCATAGGACCTTTATAAAGGTAACCTCCTTTGTTCTTAACTTCAGGACTTGTCTATCTAGTATAGCTACCGGGACAAGCTCGTATGATAGATCTTCTTTCATCTGCACATTATCGATTGGTACCACCTGTGAAGGGTCTCTAGTGCACTTCCTCAACATAGAAGTATGGAATACTGGGTGAACAGATTCTAACTCTGGAGGCAATTCATATTCATAAGCCACTTGACCCACTCGTCGAACAATGCGATATGGGCCAATGTACCTCGAGCAAAGTTTTCCCTTCTTGCCAAATCTCATTACGCCTTTCATGGGCTAGATCTTCAGGAATACCCAATCATTGACTTGGAATTATAGATTTCTCTGTCGAACATCAGCATATAACTTTTGATGACTCTGAGCAGCTAATAGGTGATTCTGAATAATCTTAACCTTTTCAATAGCTGAGTGCACCAAATCTGACCCGAATAGTTCTGATTTGGCAACCTCGAACCATCCTATAAGAGATCTACATCTCCTCCCGTACAACACCTCATAAGGAGCCATCTTAATACTGATATGATAGTTATTATTAAATGCAAACTCAATCAATAGCAGATGATCATCCCAACTTCCCTTAAAGTCCAGTACACAAGCTCGTAACATATCTTCGAGTGTCTGATTAGTGCGCTCTGCCTGCCCATCCATCCGAGGGTGAAACATTGTACTAAGATTAACTTGAGTACCCATACTCTTCTAAAAGGATCTCCAGAAGTTAGCAGTGAACTGGGCACCTCTATCAGATATAATAGAAATATGAATGCCATATAATCGAACAATCTCCCTAATATATAGCTTGGCATAGTCCTCTACCGTATATGTGGTCTTAACAGGTAAGAAATATGTTGACTTCGTCAACCGCTCCACGATCACCCATATTGAGTCACACTTGCGATAAGAACGGGGCAAACCTATTACAAAGTCCATATTGATCATTTCCTATTTCCACATCAGAACCTCTATATGTTGTAATAATCCACCAGGCTTCTGGTGCTCAATCTTAACCTGTTGACAATTAGGGCATTGAGCCACAAACTCAGCGATCTTTTTCTTCATGTTGTTCCACCAATATAACTCCTTAATGTGGTGATACTGTCACGACCCGTCTAGGGGCCGCGACGGGTACCCGGGGCTAACCACCGAGCACCACTTATTTCCTCACCCGTCATAACCATTTTATGTTTCCTTATTATTCATAATCGTAGAACAATCATTTTTTCTGTTTGAAAGTACAATTGGTTTTATATGCATACGCCTCTTTAGGCTATCAAAATAATATACAACTACACTGTAGTAATCTTGTGAGACCATCTAACCCACACTACACATCTACGAGCCTCTACTGACATACTATACATATAGGTGGAACAAGACTCCACCATGCCCAAAATATACATATACCAAGAGAATAATCATGAGCACCTCCGGACAATGGAGTGCTCGCAATCAGCTGGCAGCTACTAAGAATCTGGATCGAGCTCACCTCCCTGTCTACCAGTGGGCATGAACACAGCGTCCAAATAAAACGGACGTCAGTACGAATATTGTACTGAGTATGAGAGGCATGAACAATAATACTACATCAAGGAAGTAAGGGAGGCATCAAGTATGGAGCAACTGTACCTAACTGGGAATTATATGAAAAGTAATGCATGCTGACTTACTTTTAAGCTTATCATCATCTCATGTATGCATATTATATATATATAAACTGCCCGACCATATAGGTGCGGTGTGATAATCAGTAACATTAGCCCACGTCCAGGCCTCCCGCGTCTGGGGTACCATCTCATGCCGCCCACTAGTGGTGTCTGCCCATGCCAACTGGCCATAGTGTATAACCTGCCCGCCTTAGCGGTGACTGCCCGGCCAACTAGGCGCGGTGTAATATCATCATAACATGCTCAATATAATATGCTCATTATAATATGCTCATCATAACATATGCATAAAGACTCTAAGACAACCATACTTTATCGAGGTGACGTAAAGTCATGAACCCTCGATTTCATTCTGAATATTTATAAACATTCTGCCTCACCTTGAAGGAATTAGTATGTAAGGTGAGTGTAAGCAAGGAATTCCATCATATCACTACTGAACTCATGACATTGCTCTTATCTCGTATCATTATTAATGATCTTACACTCTTAGCTTTTAGGAGCATAGGAGAGTCGTGAAGAAGAAAGAAGAATCATGTCATAGGATTCATGCCATAGAAAGAAAGGACTAGCCTCACATACCTTTGTCGTTTAGCTAAGCTATCGTTCACGTGTTCTCCTCCAATATCACGTCGCTACCTTCACGAGAGAGTTCGCATTAACGTTAGTTAATCGATTATGAGAACGTATCGTTATTTCTAGGAAACATTGGGCAGAATTTCCTTTGTTTTTACTACTTTTCCCACATTCTATTTCAACTCCTAAACATTTACAACAACACTTCACAATATCGTATCAACAATCGTCATTCATATACGTTGAGAAAAATCCACCATTTTTCTCCATTTTCTCCACATTTATGGTTATAGTTCGTTATCGCGTTTTCTCATGTATAATGCTTGTTTCCTGGTCTAAACATCATTTACAACATATTCATAATCATGGCACATCAACGTTTATGGTTCCATTCGACTACCATTCAATTATGACACTATTCTCCCATTTAAGACCCATTTTCCATGTATTTCTACAATTCAAGCATCTTAGTTTTCCAATACCTTAAACAACATGATAAAGTCATGAAACTTACCTTAGATGATGGTGTAACAAGCCTAGAGTGGAGTTCTTCCTTTAGCACTAAAACCCTACTTCACCTCTTTTGGAATTTCTTGGTTTGGATGAACTTCACTTGAGTTTCACACACTTTGTTTCATGGATTTAATGTGGTTGATCTTGATCTCTCCCTTTGATTCTCTTAAATTCTTGTGGATGAAGTGTTTTGGATTACTCTAAAGAGTTCTTGAACCGTGTAGGTGAGAAATGACATAAAATGAGCTTAGGGTCCCTTTTTAATAACTCAAAATATGATTTTTAATGAACAGCAGTCGGGGTGTACAGTGGTCGTAAACCCCACTTTACGGACCGTATACTGGTTTACGGTCCGTCCTCCACGACCGTATTTAAGCATATCAAAACCAGAAAGGTAGGATGAAGATCATGGCAGTTTACAACTCAGTTTACGGGCTGTATTTCAATTTACGGTTCGTATTCCAAGTCGTGTTTAACCATTTGATGCATTTGACATAAAGTTGAAATTTTTGAATGTTGAAGGACGATGGCACTTTACAGTCCGTAAATCACTTTACGAGTCGTATTCCATTTTACGACCACTGGGCTGAAATGAAATTCTGGAACTTTCTTATTTCCAAAGTTCATAAATAGTCATCCCCTACTTAGTAAAATATCGCACACTCATGCCCTTGGGTTGTCTATTCATTGTTGGCTCACGAAAAATTTCCGAGGTGTAACACTCTTCCCCCCTTTTTGGAACATTCGTCCTCGAATGTTAAACACTCGGGATTCTACGAAAATTTCGCCAGAGTTCCCCTTGTAATTTGACACTACAAACCAACCCATAATACCATCGCCTCACAGGGCTACATCACAATATCAACATATCCGTGGCCACACACGACCAAAAACATAAAAATAAAGCGTACATACCTCATATCATCGGCGTTTCGTCTTGGATCTCCCCCGGGGGTTGGAATATGTGTGGGTACTTGGACTTCATGCTCTCTTCTGCTTCCCAAGTCATTTCTTCCCTGTTATCATTTCGCCATAAGACTTTGACTGAAACTAGCTCTTTATTTCGGAGTCTCCGCGCCTGCCTATCTAAAATAGCAATAGGCACCTCTTCATAGGTAAGCCGTTCTGTCACTTGCACATCATCTATCGGGAAAATCTTGGTGGGGTCTCCAATACACTTGCGGAGCATCGAAACGTGGAAAACTGGGTGGACTGATTCAAGCTCCGAAGGCAAATCCAATTCATAGGCTACCTGACCCACCTTGCGGATGATTTTGTAGGGTCCAATGTATCTAGGACTTAGCTTCCCTTTCTTACCAAATCTCATCACCCCTTTCATTGGCGACACTTTCAAGAACACCTAATCATCGGCTTGAAATTCCAAGTCTCGTCGACGATTGTCCGCATAGGACTTTTGGCGACTTTGGGTTGTCAACAACCAATCTTCGATCACCTTGACTTTTTCTATTGCTTGTTGGATCAATTCAGGGCCCACTAGTCGTGTTTATCCTATTTCGAACCATCCGATTGGAGATCTACATTTCCTCCCATATAAAGCTTCATATGGAGCCATTTGTATGCTATAATGGTAGTTATTGTTGTGTGCGAATTCAATAAGGGGTAAGTGGTCATCCCAGCTACCACTGAAATCCAACACACACGCCTGTAGCATATCTTCTACGGTTTGAATAGTACGCTCGGCCTGCCCATCAGTTTGTGGATGAAATGCCGTGCTAAACTTCACTTGCGTGCCCAAACCTTCATGAAAAGACTTCCAGAACTTAGCTGTAAATTGTGCTCCTCTATCTGTGATAATAGATAATGGGATTCCATGGAGTCGCACAATTTCTTTGAGATACAACCTTGCATAGTCTTCCGCTGAATACGTAGTCTTGACTGGAATAAAAGGGGTTGCTTTCGTCAGCCTATCCACGATCAACCATATGGAGTCATACCTGCCACGGGAACGGGGTAATCCCACGACGAAATCCATGTTGATCACTTCCCATTTCCAGGTAGAGATTTCCATCGCTTGCAACAAGCCTCCTGGCTTCTAGTGTTCAGCTTTTACCTGTTGGCAATTTGGACATTGTGTCACGAATTCTGCTATATCCCTTTTCATGCCGCCCCACCAGTACATCATCTTGAGATCATGATACATTTTGGTTGCACCTGGGTGAATAGAATATCGAGAACAATGTGCTTCTTTTAGAATTCGTCGGTGCAAATCCGCCACATTCGGCACACATAACCTACCTCGGTACCTAAGAATTCCATCCATAGAAACTTCAAACGGAGACTTTTCTTTCCCAGGAGATGTGTCTCTATAACGACATATCTGCGGATCTTCGCACTACCGTTCTTTCACTTCCATATCCAAGGATGAAATTGTGGAATCATTTATACTAATCCTGGCATCGCCCGAATCAATTATACGCACTCCCAAATTTGCTAATCGGTGAAGTTCTTGAACCATCTCTTTCCTTTCCGGAGGGATTCCACATAAGCTGCCCATTGATCGGCGGCTAAGTGCATCAGCTACTACATTTGCTTTACCGGGGTGGTACAAAATATTCCCGTCATAATCTTTTAATAATTCTAACCACCGCCTCTACCGTAAATTCAGCTCCTTCTGTTTAAAAATATATTGGAGGCTCTTGTGATCTGTATAGATGTCCACATGCACACCATATAAGTAATGTCTCCATATCTTCAACGCATGGATGACCGCAGCCAATTCAAGATCATGAGTGGGGTAATTCTTCTCATGTTTCCGCAATTGCCTCGAAGCATATGCAATAAATTTCCGGTGCTGCATCAATACAAATCCTAGTCCCACACCGGAGGCATCACAATACATAACGTAGCCATCTGGCCCTTCTGGAAGTGTTAGCACTGGAGCTAAGGTCAACCTGTCTTTCAGCTCTTGGAAACTATGCTCGCAGGCATCGTTCCATTGAAAGTTAGCGGACTTCTTAGTTAGCTTTGCCAATGGGGATGAAATAGATGAAAAGCCCTCTACGAACCTTCTATAATAGCCTGCCAAACCCAGAAATCTACGGACTTCCGTGGGCGTCGTAGGCCTTGGCCAAGTCTTCACCGCTTCAATTTTCTGAGTGTCGACTCGAATGCCATCATTGGAAATAATATGGCCCAGAAATGTTACAGAATTTAGCCAAAACTCTCACTTTGAAAATTTTGCATACAATTCCCGGGCTCGAAGAATGCCAAGTACAATTCTCAAATGATCTGCATGTTCTGATTCTGTGCGAGAATATACTAGAATGTCATCAATAAATACTATGACAAACAAATCCAAGAGAGGCCTGAATACATTATTCATCAGATTCATGAACACAGTCGGAGCGTTAGTTAGCCCAAACGACATCACTCGGAATTCATAGTGGCCATATCTCGTTCTGAAAGTTGTTTTGGGAATATCTGCTTTTCTAACTCTCACTTGATGATAACCCGACCTCAAATCTATTTTAGAAAACCACTTAGCACCTTGCAGCTGATCAAATAAATCATCAATCCTTGGAAGAGGATATTTGTTCTTTATCGTCACTTTGTTCAATTGCCTGTAGTCGATAAACATTCGTAAGGATCCGTCCTTTTTTCTCACGAACAAGACTGGTGCTCCCCACGGTGATGAGCTGGGTCTGATAAACCCCTTGTCAAGCAGATCTTTCAGCTGCGCTTTTAGCTCTTTCAATTCCGCCGGGGCCATTAGATAAGGAGGAATAGAAATGGGCTTGGTGTCCGACAACACATCTATAGCGAACTCAATCTCTCTTTCTGGTGGAAGACCTGGAAGTTCGTCCGGAAACACATCTGGGAATTCATTCACTACCGGAACTGACTGGAAAGTTGGCGGCTTTGCCTCTGTGTCATGAACCCAAACTAAGTGGTAAATATAACCCTTGGGTATCATCTTCCTTGCCTTGAGATAGGAAATAAACCTACCCTTTGGCGATGCTGCATTACCTTTCCATTCAAGCACGGGCTCTCCCGGAAATTGGAATCGAACCACTTTTGTGCGGAAATCAACATTAGCATAGCACGACGCCAACCAATCCATACCCATGATTACATCGAAATCTACCATTTTAAGCTCAATCAAATCAACTTTGGTCTGACGATCACATATCACGACGACATAATTTTTGTACACTTGTTTTGCTATCACGGGATCACCAACCAAAGTGAGTACCTCAAAGGGTTTAATTGACTCGGGTTTCACCCCAATACGACCAGCAACATATGGGGTAATATAAGAGAAAGTAGAACCCGAATCGATCAAAGCATATACATCACGGGAAAATATAGTCAATGTACCTGTGACAACGTCCGGGGAGGACTCAAGATCCTGTCGCCCAGCTAAAGCATATACGCGGGGCTAAACAGCACTTGAAGTAAATGCTCCCCCTCTGCCTCTACCTCTGCCTGCTGGAGTCTGGGGAGTCTGTGTTGTGGGGCGTACTGAAGAAGAACCCGCTACTGAACCTGTGGGCTGAGTCCTAACCCTATCTCTCATCGAAGGGCAATCCCTCATCATATGGCCAACTTGACCGCAGGCATAACAAGCATTTGAACCTCGGCGACACTGTCCGGAATGTAGTCTACCGCACTGGTTGCACCGGGGTACTGGGGGTCCCTTCTGACTAAAATCTCCTCTAGACTAAAAATCTGAGGCTCTCGAACTCTGGCCCTGTCCTGACCGAAAAGAAAGATCAAACCTCCTATCTGAAAATCTAGGAGGCGCACTAGTCGCTGACTGACCTGGGTGCCTAGAATGCATCTGTCCCGGTCCCCCTCTATACTCACTGTTTTCCCCCATAGATCTAGCTCTCTTGCCTTGTCTCCTGTCAATATCACGATCACCTGTTTGCGGTGGCTGTCGCCCCTCTAGATTCTGGGCATGGGCTTGTATACGGGAAATGTCCATCCCGTCCTGCAATGAAGCTGTCAAGCAATCTTTGAATAGATGTGGTCCCAAACCACTCACAAACCTGTGCACTCGATCCCCCATATCGGCCATCATAGTCGGGGCATACCTGGCCAGGGAATTAAATTGGAGGCTATATTCCCAGGCGCTCATATTTCCTTGCCTCAGGTTCAGAAATCTATCCGCTCTAGCTCGGCGGACCTCGGGTGGCAAATAGTGATGAATAAAAGCATCTACGAACTCTTGCCAAACCGGAGGAGGCGTGTTCTCTCCTCTTGATAAGACCCAATTGTTGTACCATAACACCGCCACATCCCAGAGTCTATAAGATGCCAACTCCACGGATTCGGTCTTACTGGCATGGACAATCTTCAATGTCCTTAACATCTCATCTACGAAGCTTTGCGGATCTTTATCCGGCTTTGACCCGAAGAATTCTGGAGGACTTAAACTCATAAAATCACGGGCCTTTGTACTTGCTGCCCGATCTCTTGAACCCACGTTCTGCCATTGTGCCTGTGCGGAAACCAATTGTGTCAATAGCTGAATGGCCTCGGTCATTTGTTGCCCCGAAGCAGCCGGCGGAAGGATTGGAGCTGGAGCTCCTCCTTGCTCTCCCACATTGGGGGGGGGGGGGGGGGGGGGGGGTAAAATAAGTATTGGACAAGGCCTAGTTATACAATTCGCCTTCTTCTATATTCATTGGAGGTTCTCTTTCTACCCGCCTCTTTGTCGTAGTCTTGCCCTTCCGGGAGGCTGTAGCTTTCCCCTTTGGCAGCATTCTGAAATCATAACGCACTTTTAGGAAGAACAAAATCTTATGCATGGCTCTATCGCACGATCTCATAAGAAGAAAGATGGTCATTTTCCTGAATGCCCTGTAGCCTCCTGTTTATTGATGTGGCGCGCAACACACCATAAACAAGACTCTAATAGACACGACTCGTAAACACTTCCTAGGACTGAACTGCTCTGATACCACTTTTGTCATGACCCGTCTAGAGGCCGCGACGGGTACCCGGGGCTAACCACCGAGCACCACTTATTTCCTCACTCGTCATAACCATTGTACGTTTCCTTATCATTCATAATCGTAGAACAATTATTTTCTGTTTGAAAGTACAATTGGTTTTATATGCATACGCCTCTTTAGGCTATCAAAATAATATACAAATATACTGTAGTAATCTTGTGAGACCATCTAACCCACACTACGCATCTACGAGCCTCTACTGACATACTATACATATAGGTGGAACAAGACTCCACCATGCCCAAAATATACATATACCAAGAGAATAATCATGAGCACCTCCGGACAATGGAGTGCTCGCAATCAGCTGGCAGCTACTAAGAATCTAGATCGAGCTCACCTCCCTGTCTACCTGTGGGCATGAACACAGCGTCCAAAGAAAACGGACGTCAGTTCGAATATTGTACTGAGTATGAGAGGTATGAACAATAATAATACATCAAGGAAGTAAGGAAGGCATCGAGTATGGAGCAACTGTACCTGACTGGGAATTATATGAAAAGTAATGCATGCTGACTTACTTTTAAGCTTATCATCATCTCATATATATATATATATATATATATATATATATATATATATATATATATATATATATATATATATATATATATATATATATATATATAAACTACCCGACCATATAGGTGCAGTGTGATAATAAGTAACATTAGCCCGCGTCCAGGCCTCCCGCGTCTGGGGTACCATCTCATGCCACCCACTAGTGGTGTCTGCCATGCCAACTGGCCATGGTGTATAAGCTGCCCGCCTTAGCGGTGACTGCCCGGCCAACTAGGCGCGGTGTAATATCATCATAACATGCTCAATATAATATTCTCATTATAATATGCTCATCATAACATATGCATAAAGACTCTAAGACAACCATACTTTATCGAGGTGACGTAAGGTCGTGAACTCTCGATTTCATTATGAACATTTATAAACAATCTGCCTCACCTTGAAGGAATTAGTATGTAAGGTGAGTTAAGCAAGGAATTCCATCATATCACTACTGAACTCATGACATTGCTCTTATCTCGTATCATTATTCATGATCTTACACTCTTAGCTTTTAGGAGCATAGGAGAGTCGTGAAGAAGAAAGAAGAATCATGTCATAGGATTCATGCCATAGAAAGAAAGGACTAGCCTCACATACCTTTGTCTTTTAGCTAAGCTATCGTTCACGTGTTCTCCTCCAATATCACGTCGCTACCTTCACGAGAGAGTACGCATTAACGTTAGTTAATCGATTATGAGAACGTATCGTTATTTCTAGGAAAAATTGGGCAGCATTTCCTTTGTTTTTACTACTTTTCCCACGTTCTATTTCAACTCCTAAACATTTACAACAACACTTCACAATATCGTATCAACAATCGTCATTCATATACGTTGAGCAAAATCCACCATTTTTCTCCATTTTCTCCACATTTATGGTTATAGTTTGTTATCGCTTTTTCTCATGTATAATGCTTGTTTCATGGTCTAAACATCATTTACAACATATTCATAATCATGGAACATCAACGTTTATGGTTCCATTCGACTACCATTCAATTATGACACTATTTTCCCATTTAAGACCCATTTTTCATGTCTTTCTACAATTCAAGCATCTTAGCTTTCCAATACCTTAAACAACATGATAAAGTCATGAAACTTACCTTAGATGGTGGTGGAACAAGCCTAGACTGGATTTCTTCCTTTAGCACTAAAACCCTACTTCACCTCTTTTGGAATTTCTTGGTTTGGATGAACTTCACTTGAGTTTCACACACTTTGTTTCATAGATTTAATGTGGTTGATCTTGATCTCCCTTTGATTCTCTTAAATTCTTGTGGATGAAGTTTTTGGATTACTCTAGACAGTTCTTGAACCGTGTAGGTGAGAAATGACATAAAATGAGCTTACGGTCCCTTTTTAATAACTCAAAATCTGATTTTTAATGAACAGCAGTCGGGGTGTACAGTGTTCGTAAACCCCACTTTATAGGCCGTATACTGGTTTACGGTCCGTCCTCCACGACCGTATTTAAGCATATCAACACCAGAAAGGTAGGCTGAAGATCATAGCAGTTTACGACTCAGTTTACGGGCCGTATTTCAATTTACGGTCCGTATTCCAAGTGGTGTTTAACCATTTGATGCATTTGACAGAAAGTTGAAATTTTGGAATGTTGATGGTGTCACGACCCGTCTAGGGGCCGTGACGAGTACCCGATACTTGTACCGAGCACCCCTTGTCTATCATTTTACCTTTACCTCTTAGCAAGCCATGTAAACAGAGCCATTTTTTTTTTAACATTAACATTAGCGGCGTCATTCTGAACATAGACTAATAAACTTCGTTATCACTTATACATCAACATTAACATGCCAAAACACCATATATCTAAATGTACTTAACTGACTGTACATAACTGTCTACGAGCCTCTAGACGTAGTACACTTGTACATAGAAAGGGCTGAGTACTGTCGTGCCCGAATATATATACACAAAATAGTACCAAGGAAGTGAGGCTCCGGAATAACTGGAGCACTGTCAACACTGCTGGTAGAGCTTCTAAGTATCAAATCCGCCTGTCTGCTGACCTGCGCGGCATGAAACGCAGCGTCCACAAGAAGGGACGTCAGTACGAATAGTGTACCGAGTATGTAAGGCATGAATAGTAGCATACGAAAAGTATAAAACGGAAATAACGACATAAGAGAATAATAGCACATGTCCTGAGGTAGAAACATAACCTGTATATATATATACCCTTGGCAGGTGCTATGCGTACTTAGCTTTCCTTTAAGAATCTTTCCTTGTTCATATACATATACATATAAAATAGGACATCTCATATTGCCGAGGCGTCGGCAGCCGATCCATTTAACCATAAATATACACATCCCGCGTCCGGGCATCCCGCGTCCGGGACGATATCATATCATGTAATGCCAACTGATCAGGTGGATATGCGTTCATAACGCTCTGCCCTTACCTCCATTTTCCCCGTATACACATGCATATATCATGTACATATATCAACGTCTATAGCGCTCTAGCTCTTTTATCATATACATATACGTGTGTCATGTAGGTACATCAGCGTCTATAGCGCTCTAGCTCTTTCGTCATGTGCATATTTTAAAAATATATACGCATATCCTACATACATTTACATGTCTTATATGCATTTACGTATCCTATAAACATATATCTCATATGCACGCAGGAGAGCCCAAAGAAGCATCATGTAGTCATCGGAGTGACGTAAAGTCGGTAACCTCCGATTACATTATAGAATACTCGTGATCGCTTTGTCTCACCTTGAAGGAACGAGTATTTTAAGGTGAGACTATCAACGGGGAATAATATTAAAGTAAACGTAGAATGAAATCGGGGCATCATAGATGATAGTTCATAGACTTTGAAATCTTTTAGAAAATAAAGTCATAGCTATGTCACAACCCAGCCCCGTGGGCCGCGACTGGCACCCTACCTGGGTACCCAGACCGAATCACACGTTCATTTTTAAATCCAAACTTATTTCATAATTTTTCGAAATCATATCGAACATAACTTATATCAAATATGTCTTAAGCGGTCGTGTCAAATCAAAATGTCATAGCAAATACAAACTGAGCGGCAGAATAGACATCGCCGGTCAAAAGTGCAAATATAAGCATAGGGGCCATTTGGGGCCATCATAACAAACTGACCGCTTTGAGACCAGAAAAACAAACTCAGACCAACATATACAGGACCCTTACCCCACATATATGACTACAGGCCTCTACGAGTTCGAAACAGAAACATATGGCGAGACAGGGCCCCGCCGTACCCAAATAGTCAAACATACCAAATATATACAAAGCAAAAGGAGTCTGTACCAAAAGTGGACTCCGGATCAAATAGGAGTACTCCGAGATAGCAAGAAGTGAAGCCTACTGCGGAGGATCACCGATATCTGCACCTGCGAGCATAAAGCGCAGCCCCCGAAGAAAGGGGGTCAGTACGAAATATGTACTGAGTATGTAAAGCACGGAGTACAGAAATATGGATCAAAACCGAAAGCAAATCACATGTCAAAGTGGAGTACAAATGGGTAGATCAAAATCTATATCGAAATCATATACGTATACATAATGCAAATGAAATCATGCAAACGCTTAGGAACGTGGTCACCACTCCGACGCTGGCGCCACACACAGCATAACACCAGAAGGTTTCAAATCTCCGTACATCCCCGAACACAAACATAGTCATAGGTGAGCGTATCGCATCACGTGCCATATCACAGCATAACTCCAAACGGAACCCGGCCCTATGGCGAAGCCTCGGGAACCGTAACACAGCATACGGCCGAATTATCATAAGGCGCACGAATCAAAACCGGCCCGGGAACCGGTGAACGAAGTCATCATAAGGCACGAGCGGAGTCGTGAGCAAACAAATGCAATCCATATTTCAAAATAGCCTTTCAAAACTTAGTAGTCTCATAAGTCATTTCATAGTACAAAATAATCGAATACTTAGTCGATACAAAGTTTCATTTCACAAAACGTTTCCAAAATATTACGTATGGCTCAAAACGTAACTTTGCGTATCATAATATTCAAAACATAGCCCATAGCAGAACGTTTCAAAATCAAAGGGTTCATATCAAATCTTATTCCAAAGGAGAGCCCGATAGGACAAATAGGGCGTCTCGGGGTTAGCGGGCCCACCTCGAGTCGAATTGAGGTGGCGAACATAATTCACGAACATTAACAGGCCGAAAGGGTCATACATAATCATTACCAGGTGACCCGATCACATTTCGATAGGTTTCGGACGATTGGTGGCATTCTAGCCAAAATAGAGCCTTTAGGCTTCAATCGAATTGAATGAATGGTAACTTTTCTGTGGATCGGGTTTCGAGGAGCAGAAATGCTCCGGAAGTTCTCATACTCGTCTAACACACTAAGATATGCCAAATGAAGGAGTGGGAAGCTTTACATACCTCACAGACGTCGTAAGCTCTCCCGAAAGTCCAGTCCCGTTTCGTCAAAAATCTGCAAATGGTCAAAGTTACCAATTGAGATTCTTAGGCTTAAAAATGCCTTTAACTCCAATTTTGCCTACCGAAATTTCGGCAGCATTTCCCCTATAAGTCTAACATCCCCTAGGCTTAGCTCGGCTCAAAATACATCAATCACAACAGCCCACACGTCAACAAACAACACAACAACAATCAAACCATTCTAGCTTCAAAATTCTACTTTGTTATCTAAGTTGGCAACTTTCATTCAAACTTTCAAAACTCCAATTCTACATCTACATCATTGCATTCATTTCCACATTCAAACTTATACAATCACATCCTAACTACAATTCAAGCCATACACGAAATTGCACCAAAAATCCATTATTTTCCATAATCCTTCAAAACATCAAAATTCACGACGAACATTCTAACGAACGTCGTTTCATTCCGAATTCATTAACATCATTGTAGATTCATGTCTAAAGTCTCTAGCACCTTAAATATACAATGATATACATAATGATACCGAAGGTATACACTTTCCGATAATATCCAAAATCACTTTTCAACGCCAATTCCATTCATCAATTAATCATTTACGACATAAGGGTCACAACAACACATTATACCAACCTAACCAAGATCAATTCACATCAATTTTCCTCTCTATGGCTCACGGCCAATACACACTATACACACACACCCACGACTTTCTATTTACATCAAAATTACGGGATCTCCATCTACTTCCAATCCTTAACATATTCACATCAATTCTATAACATAAAAGGGGCAAACTTCTTACCTTTCCTTGAAACCCCGACTTGTCACAAACGTCGTTCTTGCGCCAAACTAATTATACCCCGTTGAAGAGGGCCTTAAGTACTTCCCAATTATGTAAAAATTCAGATTTTTGGATCAACAACAAGCTTGAAATAATATTTCTCTCCTCCTTTCTAGCTCACGGCCGAGAGCTCCTTTTTGTGTGTTCTAGATTTTTGTTCTAATTTTCTAGATAATGGTTAGGCATACATAGTATGTATCCTTTTAGAGGGGTCATGTGCATAGCACATGACCCTTTTAATGTGGCTTGGGCCATTAGACATGGCCGGCCCCCTTCAATATTTGGGCTTCAACTTTGGGTCATCATTTTCCTTGGCCCAATTAGCTAAAGTCCCGTTTTGTAATTCCCGAAGCTAATTTCCGAAATTCCAAATTTATCCTCGGCCTTCCCCGGGGTCTTAACATTAATAATTCCATAACCAACATAGTCATATTCACTAAAATCAAATTATGTCCTTATAACACACAAGTCGTAATTATTTCACGATTTCCAATTATACGAGAACACGGGACATAACAAGCTAGGAAATATAAATAATATTCAAAAATTAGTTTATCATTTTCATGTTTACATAAGATACTTAGCTTAGTCATCTTAGTCATAGAGTCGTTCTGGTAGTACGTATCATAGGCATATTCTCTTATCTAACATCATTGTTATCATTATCGTCATGGAAGTGCCCTCGTTAGAGGAGTCACAGTACTTATCATTTGGTAACGAAATCGGGATAAAAGTTCCCTTTGGATTCACTTTAAGTAAGTCAAGCAAGACTGTAAGGAAAAATCCGAGAGTAGCGGGCCCACCTCGGGCCGGATGGGGTGACGTATATGATTTACATATATTACGTGTCATGTCATTACTTGTGAGGGTCCTAGGGTAATCGGGTCCCACTTATGCAAGTTCTAAGGGTTTAAGAGGTCTTTCCATCATTTGCACACTTTCTAGTTCAATTCTATTGAACAAAAAGTGGAAAACTTTGGATGCAGATTCCGGGGGCTAGGGTTGTCCCCGAGGATCGTACCCGACTTATTACATCTAAGACATGCCATAGAAAGAAGAGTGAAGCCTTACATACCTCTTTCCGCTCCTTTTGCTATTCCAAATTCACGTCACAATTTCGTCAAAATCTGCAAATTGGTCGTTTTTACCAAAACTCTCATTAGTATACTTAGAGTTGAAATCTTAAGGAAACGCTTGGCTACCGAAATTTCGACAGCATTTCCTCTGTAAATATACCATCCTGAACATTCAACATAGCCAAATTCTCAACCAACACAATCCGGGAATTCAAACCCGGCCAAACTATTAACATAATCAACAATCGCACTAGCAATTCACATATTTCATCCAAGATGCATGATTTCAATTTATTACCTTCTTCAAAACCTTCCGACTCCAATGACCACGATAACAACCTTATAGTATATATTCCAACGACATCATACCAATATCATTACATACTATCCATGCAAGAACATTATTCTTCAACAATACCAATAGTCGTAATATCATTTCCAACACCAACATATGCCATAAAACAACCCACACACTATTTTCCAAATTTCTCAACAAACCCACTTGTGATACAACTATTTAATAATTTTATTTCCGTAAAGAAGTTGAAATTAGTACTAACAACATCAATAATAACATCCCCAACATCCTACAAGATAGATATATGTATATTTCGTCCAATTTCTCTTCAAATCTCAACCCACAAATTAACAACATCAATACAACAAACTATCACCTTGTTCTTGCCATTATTTCTTAATTCATATTGATAGAGAAAGAGATTCAACAAATTCATACCTTCTTTTTCATGAAGGTAGCCAAATCTTCATCATTTACTTGTTTCCAAGCCACTCCAACTCCAAAATGAAATCATATTTGTGACTATGCGTTGCCCGGACTTCGATTAGTACTTCGTAGCTTGAAATTTCGCCCAAAATCTTCACTTTTATGTGAGATTAAGAGCCTTTTAATGGCTGAATTTTCTGGAACTTTGTAGCATTTTTTGTGATGAAAATGGGGGGTTTTATCCCTTTTATAGAGGGTGGGCCGACGTACTGTAGCTACAGTACTGCTGCAGCACTGTAGCGGTACTGTAGCAGCTCTGTTTCTGCGCGACAGTTCAGTTTGTAACGTCTATAATTCTCTACTCCGACGCCCTATCGACGAGCGGTTTGTTGCATTACAAACTAGACTCGAAATATACATGGAGATATACCCCTCCAAATTTGACTAAAAATCTTTCCAGCATTTCTCAAATTTTCATCGAACTTATTTTCTTTAATTTGCTCGATCTCGAAATATTCCGAAACTCTCCATACATGATATTTATCACTTATTATACTAATAATGATCATGTTCTCGTGTTTCAAAATACTCTTTCCCGATTACGACTTACGAGATCGTAATTCACCCTCTTTCTTCGTTGTTACGTACTTTCCATGGCTTGTGCTTTTCAAAACATTATGGGACGTCGCCGACACTCCCTTACTACGGTGAGGTAAATGTCATACTCCTGCTCTGAAAACGCGGGGTGTAACAGAAGGACGATGGCACTTTATGGTCAGTAGATCACTTTACAAGCCGTATTCCATTTTACGACCACTGGGCTGAAATGAAATTCTGCAACTTTCTTATTTCCAAAGTTCATATATAGTCATCCCCTACTTAGTAAAACCTCGCACACTCATGCCCTTCGTTGGTCTATTCATTGTTGGCTCACGAAAAATTTACGAGGCGTAACAGATACATCTTTGTTGCCCCAGGATGAATAGAATAACGCGAATAATGAACTTTATTCATCATCTTGTCTTGTAACCCTGCCGCATCTGGAACACACAATCCGTCCTAATATCTTAAGATACCTTATTCATCAAGTTCCAAGCCCGAGGTGCTCTTCTTCTGAACACCCTCTCTGATCTTCCCTAAGATGGAATCCTCGTGCTGAGGCTCTTTCATTTCAGCCATAAGAGATGATTCTGTGGTGTTCTGGACTACAACACCTCCATCAGCTGAATGTATCAACCAGGCCCTCAAGTTGGCCAGTTGGTGAAGTTCTTTCATTAATTCTTTCTTCTCAGGCGGTATATTCACTCCACTACCCATAGACTTGCGACTAAGCGCATCTGCTACAATCTTGTCAGTGGGGTTGATATGGTAGCAAACCCTTCTACGAATAGCCTATAATAGCCGGCTAAGCCCAAAAAGTTACGAACCTCAGATGGAGTCATGGACCTTTGCCAATTCTTAACGTCTTTAATTTTCTGAGTATCTACATGAATGCCTTAATCGGAGCCAGAAATCACATTTGGGGAACTTAGCATACAACATTCAATTCTGGAGTACCTGTAAAACCTTCCGCAAATGATCTACATGCTTTACTTCTGAACAGGAGTAAACCAAAATGTCATCAATGAATACAATCCTGAATACATCCAGGAAAGGAGGGAACACACTGGTCACAGGTCCATAAATGTTGCTGGGGCGTTCGTTAGTCCAAATGAAATCACTAGGAACTCAAAGTGTCCATACCTTGTTCTGAAGGCCATTTTCGGAATATCCTTCTTTTTAACCCTCAACTGATGGTAACCCGACCCTAAGTCGATCTTCGAAAAGAATTTAGCACCTTGTAATTGATCAAACAAGTCATCATTCTGGGGAAGGAGATAGATGGTAACCTTATTCAGCTGCCAGTAATAGATGCATATACATAACTAACCATCCTTCTTCCGTACAAACATCGTAAGGTGGAGTGCTTGGCCTGATCAAACCCTTTTCCAATAAGTCTTTCAAATTGCTCCATCAATTCTTTCAGCTCTGTTGGAGCCATCCTATAATGAGGAATAGATATCGGCTGAATATCCGGATACACATCAATACCAACCTAAATCTCCCTTTTGAGAGGAAGACCTGGAAGTTCGTCTGGAAACACATCAGGAAATTCATTGACTATTGGGACTGACTTAAGAGTTGGTGGGTCAGCCCTGGCATCTCTGACACAAATTATATGAGAAATATAACCTTGGGAAACCATTTTCCTTTCCTTCATTGTTATAGCCCGCATTTTGTACGTTTGGATATTTCGAGATCGTCGTGACAAGTTAAGGCAAGACCATTTTTAAAAATTATTTTAAGGTACAAGTTTTTATGAACATTATTAGCATGGAAATATTGAGAAAGACTAAGGGCAAAAAGGGAAATTCACAAAAGGGGTCATGGAAATAATGTGGAAGGCTAGGGGCAAAATGGTAATATTGAGGAAAGTCGAGGGGCAAAACGGAAATTTCATACAAGTTCATGAAAGTTCCAAAAAGGGCCATATTGGCCATGTGAAAAAAAATGACAAGTTGCCATAATATTCATCTTTTATACATGGAAATTTCTAGAATTTTGGGGAGAAAGAATAAGGCCATGTGTTTATATTCTTATACTTGAGGGGCTTAAAAATAAATATGGATAAATGGTGGAGAAAAATAGGATAAATAAGGCATAAGTGTCTTCATCTTTTAGAAAGATGAAGAAGTTGGAAAGAAAGAAAATGGAGAAGGGCCTATTCGGCCATATTGAGTGGAGGAGAAGCCTTGATAAAAATTTGTTCAAAAATTATTTTCCTACTAATTGGAAGGTCCTCTACGACGTGGAGTAATTGTTAGAGCAAGTAAAATAGTCTTTTGGTGCAATCTCAAGCCTTAGCCGAGTGAAGAAGATGTGTGGAGAAAGGTATGTATCTAATTTTCTTTTACA